>NC_143479.1:42211533-42353250 GCF_027475165.1 Benincasa hispida
TGCATCTATCTCTTTCCTCAACAATAATTGGCAGAGAATACTGTGATAACTGTGTAAATTTCTGCTCATATTCCACCACTGACATCGTTCCCTGTGTTAATCTGAGGAACTCCCCTTTTTGCATCCTGGAACGAGCTAGGGTAATACTTGTCCTCAAAGGCCTTCTTGAACTCAGGCCATAACATCACATCTATACTGGCTCGTCTAGCGGACATCACTTTCCACCATTTCTCTACTTCTTTCTATAGTAGAAAGGTGGCTAACCCTACTTTCCTGTCCTCTGGACAACTCATAACATTGAAAAAATTTTCAACTACATCCAGCCATAACTCAGCTTCAGCCGGATCTGTTGTACCTTCAAATGTCACAACCCCTAAGGCTTTAAACCTCTCAATACCATATTTCTTCTCTGGGTGAGCTCGTATAGAGCCCACACCGGCTACTAACCTCTGCACTATCCTATCAAAAACAACATCTTCTAGCTGAGAATCTGCCCTTGCCTGGGGGGTACTAGACTCTCCCTCAGACATCATTTCCTGACCCATTGGATCATTCACCTTCTTTTTGGTGGTGGGTTCTCTCCAACCTCCGGGCCCCTATTAGTAGGGTCAGTGTTCCTACCACCTGTTTGCTTACTCTGTCTGCCACATTGCCTCGGCATTTCACCTAATACATTGTACACATGTTAGGGACTCACACTTAAGGACTTAGACTTATGCATGAACTTCCCTCTCATTCCCAAAACCTTATGCTCTGATACCAACTTGTCACACCCCGTTCCAGATTACCCTTGTATTCTAGAAGAGGATATGATCGTGGTAGTTACTAGCCCTACTGCCAGCACTCACCACCCAAGCCTTCTAATCTAAATACCAACCTTTTTGAAACATTAGTAATATACGCAAACAGCAAACCTCCTTTAAGGTTCTACAAAGATTTCATAAATACATGCATACAGCCAAGACATTACATTTATAGAAACATATTCATAAGTTGCCCAAACATTCCTAAAGAAGCCCTAGTCCCTCTCAAAACATGTGTACATAAACAGATCATCAACCTAAGTCTTTTAATAAGCCAAGTATTTCGTTGACAAGCAGCAGTAGGATCAACCTTGAGGAACTTGACTGCTACCTGAAAAGGGAAAACACAAAAATTTTGTGATCTAAAAGCCCAGTGAGTTACTATAGAATCGTAAAGCAATAAGTATAGCGTCACTATAAACATGTAAATATACCAATGATTAAACTCAAGCAATTGTCTCTAGATGTAGCTTTAAACCATTCTCATATATCATTAAACATTACTATTCCCTAGTTGAGAATGAGCCTAAACGCTCTAGCTCCCAAACGTTTATTACCGGCCAAGAGACCTATACTTCGGTCTTTCATTCATAACTGCCTACATGCACGAGGCCATACTAAGTACCATCATATTTTAGGTACTTCTGCTCAAAAACCTTCACAAATTTGTCCTTTAGTATCGAGCTACTATGATATCTTCTCATATGTCCTTCGGTATCAAATTGGCCAGATACCTTCTCAAATGTCCTTCGGTATCAAATTGGCCAGGTACCTTCTCAAATGTCCTTCGGTACCAAATTGGTTAGATACCTTCTCAAATGTCCTTCGCTATCAAATGTGTATTTTGTAACATTAAATTAAGTTCCATTGCCTAGTATTTACACACGAACTCTTTCTCTCATAGCCTTCCCCCTAGGAAGCATATATCAAAATCAAAAACATAGCCTTTATAATGGTTACACGGCGTACCTTGGCCTGTGTTACACACATATAAGCCGGGAAACATGCGTTAAGTTATTCTCCAACCATTTGTTGCTTGAGGAAGTATAAATTCATCATTAATGTCACTGTGTTTTACTTGATCATATACGCATGAGTATTGAAAACCTTAAGTTTACTTAGTCACTCACCGTTTATTAGGATCTTAATGGTTTATATGCTTCCTCTAGCTCTTCTTGGCCTGAAAAGATATAATTCCCGATTAAACTACTTAGAATTCCTAGTAAAACACCTCAAATAATTCATTTATTAAAGGAACTTCCATTAACACAGATAACCTTACTAGCGAGAACCCCATGAGCAAGATCCTCCACAATGGAAAGACTAAATCCAAGTAAGCTTTGTTAGGGAAGTTCATAAGCGAGGTCCCTCTCATGAGCGAGATCCTCATGAGTGAGATTCTCCTCATGAGCGAGATCCTCATGGGCGAGATCAGCAAGATCCTCTAGAGCGAGATCAAGCTTTTTCTGTCAAATTTTCATCTTAGCGATACTCACCTTACCAGCGATACTCAGCCTCATTCCTAGCAAGATTTCCCCCTAGAGCGAGATCCTCCTTACAAAATCAGCGAGATTTTCTTTATAAGCGAGATCCTCATGCTCACATCTCGTTATAATTCTCCATGATGAACTGCTTGCTTGTTCTTCACAAGCAGTTGTCTGCTTATGCACCAATTCCCACTTCAAAAGTTCATAACTCAAAATCCAGAGCTCTTTTCAAGAAACTTCCTTCTACAAACTTGTTTAGAATTGAGGTAACTTCCTTACCTTAAAATTTCAGTCCATAATTTCTTATAGTTTGGCTTGGAACTTCCAATTTTCACCTCGACCGTGCTTAAATCTGAGATTCTGCCTTCTCTTTGTTTTCTTCACTCCTTGTTCTTCTCCTCCTGAAATCTTCCTCCGGAAAGACGATCTCACAACCTAGATTCTCTCAGTTTTCGAATGGTACCGATTTCACTAAGTTTTTTCATGTCAACTGCCGAAACCAAGCTTTTGAAGTTCTTCTTCCAAAAACACTTCCCACCATCTCCCAAGTTCAAGGATTAACCGCCAAGTTACCCCCACCCAAGTTCAATGGGTTTTCATTATTGTAACAAATTAAGAACACCTCTTCAATTTCTTTAAAAAAATTCTTGTTCAGGTTGAGCAAATCGTGAAAGATGAAACTAGAATGACAGCTTATGAGATTTTGGACAATTTTTGTGAATTTATACCCTTAAATCTCTCCTGCAGACGCAAACACAAGTACGATTAATTTGCTTCTGCACATTCATTTTCTTTTTCAGTGAAATCATAAGAAATTTTGGACTACCATAACTGCAAGATAGACATAGCAATACAATACTGAATCTAATCCAAAATTTTAGAACAAATAGACTTTTAAGATAAACGTCTTGTAAATATTATCTTGTATAAACGTCTTGTAAATATTATCTTGTACTTGTAATTAATGTTCTTATGAAGTCCCTTTTGTGTTAGATGCTCCTTCTCCACTTGTCAACCTTCTTAAAACATGTCCAATGCAGTCTTCCAATCTTCCTTCCAAATCCTTAAGAATAAAAATTTAGCTTTATACATCAAACTTGAACCTTTCAAAATGAAATACTTCACTCAAAGTCATTTCATTATCGCTCAAATGAGTTAGCTCCCAAATTCTAATTCGAATAGTTTCCAAAAGAACCTTACTCTGAAATAGTTTGTATCCACTCGTAAAGGCTAAGAAGAGACTATTCTAAAAAAAAAAAAAAAAAAAGAATCGCCTTGTCAAGAGAGAAGAAAAAAAAGATGAGAAAACAAGTAACTTATCTTCTATATGGTTCAATCACCACAATATTGATCATTTCTCTTGTATATCTTGTTCAAGTGAAAAAAAGTGTAACAACAATTAGTAACCAATCTACTATTGAGATAATTTTGATCATAAATAGAATTGATCCTCATAGATTTAGCTAGTTTATCTAGTTGCAGTTTAATGCTCAAAGCATAAGAATATTATATTTTTCACAAAGGGACTTGAGTAAACAACAAAGTACCTTCTTGAGTTGGTTTTAGTAGCTCATTTCTTTTCCAACCCCAGAAGAATAGCAATTGTAAGCATAACAAAGTACCTTCTTGAACTGAGACGTATGCATCCCATGTGTTGCAACACACCGACTCTCTCATGATTGTGTTCCATGCTTGATTATGACATACCGTTCTTCCTCATATATATTGAAAAGTGTTAAAACAGTAATTATTTAAAGTGAAACAGACATTTTATCTTACTTTTATCTCTCAACAAAATTGTAAGCATCCTATATACAAAAGATTTAAAAGAGAGAGATAAAAAAAAGAGAGAAATCAATGAGTTAGAAGAATTTATTTGTACTATTTTTCCCGTTCTACTTCTCAAGAAATCTCAGCTCTTCCTGTGGATGTAGGCACCTCTTGTCAAACCATGTTAAAATCTTATTGTCTACTTCTCATCCCTTACCTTGCATGCGTAAATCTGCATTATAAGTCTTTTGATCTTAAAAAAAAAATCGCCATTATTGCTAAGCATTAAGAGCTCTCAGTCTTTCTCTTCCTTCTTTGTACAAAATAATTTACTTTTTTCTCAGCATTCAAACACAAGATAGAATCACCAGCAAACAAATCAATTATGATCTCAACATCTTCTTTTCATTTAATAGGAAACTATGCACAATATTAATAATACTTTAATATGTAAAGAGGGTGATAAAGCATCAATCTGAAAGAGGCCAAGAGAACTACTAGATAGATGGAAGCCTAAAAAATAGTTTTAAAAAAATGAGTGGTGTTTGTACTTATGGTTTCTATGGAGCTACATTAATTCCTCTCATTAAAAGAAAAAAGTATCCCATGTAAAAATTTGATGGAAAGAGAACTCCCAAGAGATGATTGTAACTGTAGTCTCGAAAAAAACACTAGTAAAGAATTGTAACAAAAAAAAAATATTGTGAGGTATATAGATTAGGCCCAAGAACATGAGTCAAAATAATATTCATAACATGAAACGAGCAACAGGAGCAAGATTAGAATAATAGAGCCTTCTTCAACCTCAGGCTTTAAATTGGGATAACCTGTTTGACGTCTTGACGTGTTAAAAACCTATTTATGAAATCGATAAAAAAGAAAACATAAAGAGTACGAAGTAAATAAACGACCTTTAAGCCTGAGCTATGCGTGCATCATCTTTTGAGCCAGGATAGATGTCAGACCCCGTACCAGATTACCCTTCTAACCTGGATGGAATGGTGACTGCAGCAGTTACCAACCCTTTTGCTGACACTTACTGCCTATCTTACGTGTTAAACCTTGCTCAATCCCTGAATACATACATATTAACTCAGAACTTAACACATTTATATTACAGGGTTTCGTAGCATTGTTTATACATAGATAATACAACCTAGTGAACCCCATCAAGAATACTAGTCACTAGACAGACACATGTGTACTAACCAACAAAGGTTTTCAATTACGCTTCCCTCAACCTGCTTCTTTGAGTGGCAGAGCAACAGCAGAATAGTCTTTTGGGAACTGACCATTACCTGAAAGAAAACATTTGAAAACGTGAGCTAGAAGCCTAGTGAATGACTTAATAAAACATAAATCTCATGCTTAAACTGAAAGCTCGAAAACATAATACTGGAACTAAAATATACCAGGCAACCGTGTACATAAAACCTTTACAACCATTGTGTCTGAAACCTGAATCTTAATTGAGACCCCTACTTTGATCTCTTCATATTGATCTATGGCTAGGAGGGACCCCTATGTCGATCTCTTTAAAAATATATCGATGGGCATCTCAAGCAACTTCCTCTAAACATTAGCATTGATAACTACTTTTAAACACCATTAAATATCATTATTACTTAGTTGAGAACGAGCATACCTCACTCTAGCTCCCAACGTCTGTTATCGGCCATGAGACCCATACTTCGGCCTCTCTTTGCTGGTTTATGGCCTAAGAGACCCATAATTCGGCCTCTACATCAAAACTACCCACGTGTACGTGGAGGTTTCTATGTACCGTCAACACCTTAGGTACATTTATTCAGATACCTTTTTTACCTTCAGGAATATCAACACCATTAAATATCATTGCATTTAGGAATATCAACGCATGTACTTTAGCAATCTCAGGCATATAAACATAGCACATCAAGCTTAGTTTTAACCCTAACGCATGGTTCATACTTTATAAAAATAAGTTGGCTTAAATCGTGTTGAACTAGCTTGTAAAAACTATTAGCATGCGTTAGATATGGAAAACGCATACATTAGTAACATCATGCGTTGATAAACATTTATAAGCATTCGCAATTCCACACTATCCTTCTAGCCTAGGAGAAGATATGACTGCCTTTATCCTTAGTTGAGAGTGAACTACTAGATCTAACCCTCAACGTCAACCTTAGTCGGGGAGAACCCTTTTGCTCAATCCCTCAACGTCGTATTACTTACGTGCACGTGGTTATAACTGAGTACCATCATACCTTGGGTACTTCTGCTCAGATACCTTCTCAAATGTCCTTCAGTATCGAGTTGCTAAGATACCTTCTCAAATGTCCTTCGGTATCAAGTTGGTTCGGTACCTTCTCGAATGTCCTTCAGTACCAAGTTGGTCAGATACCTTCTCAAATGTCCTTCGATATCTGGTTGGGCAGATACCTTCTCAAATGTCCTTCGGTATTGCTTTTTAAGTAAAACTAGTCATAAACATTTAGTTGAACACAAGGCTTAGTGCTCAAATCATCATACTAGTTCATCCATCATACTAGTTCATCATAAAAATGGAGTTACCTAAACATGCTGAAAGTATTTGGAGAAGATAACATATTTACATCATGTCAATTCCATGGAAAACATGCTTTACTTAGCATGAGAAACAGTTTCACAAATACGTTGCTTGGCACTTCATTTAAACACTTAACATGAGGAATATCTTCAAAGAAATCATAGTTTCTAACACTTAGCATGAGAAATAACTTCAAGGAAATCATGGTTTCTAAATCATTAAAACATCAATTCATCACATAGTCACTCATAGCTCGTTGGCCTCTTAACGGGTTATATGCCTCTCCTAGCTCTTCTTGGCCTGAAAGGACATAATTCCCGATTAAACTACTTAAAATTCCTAGGAAAATACCTCAAATAGAACTTTCATCATCAAAGACACCTTTACCAGCGAGATACTCATCATGAGTGAATTCTTCTCATGAGCGAGATCCTCTTCATGAGCGAGATCCTCCCCATGAGCGAGATCCTTTCATCCTAGCGATACTCACCTTTTCAGCGAGATTCAACCCAATTTCTAGCAAGATTCCCTTCTAGAGCAAGATCCTCATCACAAAATTAGTGAGACTTCCTTCATTAGCGAGATTCTCATCACAAAATCTCGCTATAGTCTCCATGGTGAGCTGTTTGCTTGTTCTTCCTAAGCAGCTGTCTGCTGATGCACAAATTCTCTGTTACAACTTTAAAAATTCATAACTCAAAATTCAGACCTCTTTTGAAGAAACATCCTTCTACAAACATGTTTATAATTGAGTTAAATTTCTTACCTTAAAATTTCAGCCGAAAATTCTTCATAGTTTGGCCTAGAGCTTCCAATTTTTACCTCAGGCCCTGATTAACCCGAGATTCTATCTCTTCTGTAATTTCATCACTTTCTGTTCTTCTTTTCCTGCAATCTTTCTCCGACAAGACAATTTAGATTCTCTCAGCTTTCAAATGACACTGATTTCACTAAATTTTCTTATGTAGACTGCCGAAACCAAGCTTTTGAAGTTCCTCTTTCTTTTAATCTTCCTACCGCCTCCCGAATTCAAGGATTAACCGCCACGTGCCAAACCAATAAGTAAGTTTCCTTATTTAATGTGTTTTTCTTTTCCTTTCTCCACAATTTCTATAAATAACAAGAATTTTCACTTATTAAATATTTAATATATCATTCCTTTGGCTAAACATACTTGTTTAGGAACTTAGAATTCGGGAAATATACTTAGCTACACAAGAGCTTATTTCTTCTTGCTTCCATCCTCTAACCCTCCTAAAATATGGCTTCATTTAACTCATTAGGAGATATCTCATTACTTACTCTTACTTAAAGTAATTAAGGTTCGGGTTTTACAATAGATCCTGTCAATAACCTGAAATGAAGAAGTTAATTCACAATCCTTTTGAAGAACATAAGACGCATTAACATGTGTACTTGGATACTTTGATAAGGAAACCATACCTAGGAAGGCCATATAAAACGAGAATAACAGTAACTTTACATCCACGAATTAATCTATAAGGCTCTGTAAACATGTCGATTATACAATAGCCTATGCCAATCCTCGGCCTCTTTGAGATTTGCAGAATTTGTTGAGAATATAATAACATACCACATTGAAAAAATTAAATTTGTGTAATTGGAAATAAAGAAATATCTAAGAGTGGGGAAATGTCATACGGTAGCAACAGTCTGCTCTTCTGATAAGCAGAGTCCTCTAGTTTTCGACAAGTAATGATGACCCTATTAACCACAAGCAAAAAGAAAAATTAAATGAGTTCTTGATAAGGACGACGATGACATGCATTGCATAACACAAACAAGGTCCATTAGCTCTTACATTCTTTTCTCCTTCCATGGCCACATTAAGCACTAGCCTCTCAACCAACAACATGGGAACTTGTTGTTCCAGTTTCATATTCAGACCTCATAAAATTCTTGAATTTCGAGGTGTAGTGGTTGACATTAATGAGTATCCATGATTATTGAGTCCAAACACTCTAAACAGAGCTTCCGTCCATCATCAAGTAAAAGATAACTAGTGTCTCTTGGCTTCATCAATTAAAAAGTTAGTTCTGAGTCCAACTATAATGAACTGATGTGTGGAAAGCAATGATCAAACAGCTGTTTCAAATCGAGTTCAACCAAGATGACGAGAGCCATTTTGTAAAGATATTGTTTCTTTCGAATATGCACATGTGACCGGTAGAAGGGAAGAGAGTAAACACTATGAGACAAAAAATAATTTTAAAAAGTACATCCATTCTTTCACAGCTACAACATCTCGAAGTTCCATCTTTTTCAATTCAATAGTTGTTGGAGGGTTGCTGCTGCCATTTGAGTACACAAAGACTTGAGCCTGTCACGTGACATCATCCAGACCAGCCTAGCACAGTTTCAAGCGTAGCTAAACTAAAATAAACATGACCAGAAGAGTGTAGAAAGATCGTCTAGCAGTACTGAATAAAAGCCACAAACAAAAATGAAGAGAAAACAACATTTAAGATTTTGCAAGTTAATCATTTGTAACAATATGTAGTATTTTATATGAAATTCAACTTTCTACATACATTCAAGTCCAAAGCTATCACACTCCTCCCCAGGCCACCATCTTAGCCTAGAGAAGGGTGTGACTGCAGCAGTTATCAACCCTTAGGCTGACACTTACTGCCTAAAAACTCTTGCGGAATAACTCTGATACCAAATACAAATTATATGCAATGGGACGGCTGTAGGCTCACAATTTATTAACTTAGAAACTTAATATGTTAAAAGTATTTACAACATTAGATTTACAAGTCCCAAAACCCACAAACCCTAGTCCCTATATGAACAATAGTAACATGTGTACAATATTAACAATAACCACCTAACAAACGGTTACAAGTCTTTTGGTCCTTTAGTGGCAGAGCAGATACTAAGCTATCTTCAGAGGATTTGACCGCTACCTGTGGGGGGGGGGAACAAAAACTTTTGAAAACGGAGTGAGCTTACGCCCAGTCAGTGACCGAGAAAACATAGTAAATTCTCATGCATGATTTCAGTAGTGAGTTTTTAACTGAAACATAAACTATTACAGTACTTGTACTGCAGCATAAACGTTTTCCAAGCGTAAAACATGTAAAGCTGTTTTAAACATAAAACAATAAAAGCATTTCACAAATCAAAGTACTTTATAACTAGTAAAATAATCCCAACACTAACTACTAGTCCAGAGAGAACCCTTTTGCTCAATCTCTGACTTTATTCACCTGTGGCCACATTAGGTACTACTGCTCAGATACCTTCTCCTTGTACTTTAGTATCGAGCTACTAGGATACCTTCTCCAGTGTACTTCAGTATCCCGTTGGCTTGGTACCTTCTCAAATGTACTTCATAGATACCTTTTCCTTGTACTTCAGTATCTAGTTGGGTGGATGCCTTCTCCTTGTACTTCGGCATCGCATTTTACCAAAACTATTTATAAACAACTTTTCTCTTTAAAGCATGTACGGTATAACACATATACAACATGGCATTAAAGATTGTAACGCATGTTGGATAAAATCAACATATGTAAATAGTTTTTCAACGATAGGCATGCGTTCACAACACAATTCAGATCTTGCTTGGAAACCACTTTATAAAACTAGTAAGAATGAGAATATTTTCGCAAACATGCTTTCTGTAAAACGTTTGTAATCAAAACAGTTTAAAAACATTTTAGTTCGAAAACATTTTAGCCACTCACCTCGATTTCTTAGGAGCTTTTCACTCTAGTAGCTCCTCGAGCTCTTTTTCACCCCTAGAATCCAGATTCAACTTACAACTTAGATTACTCATAGTTCTGAACCTTATTTTGAAAGACTTCCTTCTACAAACTTATTCTAAAATGTCTCAGGAATATTACCTTATACTTTCAGCTTAAAATTTCTCGTGGTTTGGCCGGAATCTCAAAATATTCAAGACTGGCTCAGACTGATTCGACAGTCTGACCCTTCTGCTTTCTTCTCAACCTCTAGCCCAACTCCTTTGATTCTTTTCCTTCAGAAGCTCTACTCTAAAAATGAGACTTCCAGAGCTTTCAGATGGCTTCAGAATCACTCCAAACGTACGAGTAGATTGGAAGATCTCCTCGTCCAAATTTGACACATTCCTCTTAACCCTCACTGCCCTCTACTTTCTCTACGAAATTTATGATTTTTGTGTGATTTGAAAATGAAATCCTACCTCCCTATTTATAGGCGTTCAAATTGCTCGTGGGATTGACAGCACCTACTTGGCTGCATGGCTAAATGTTTAATCCTCCCTTTATCAACGTAAGCTGACTTCACCTTGGTTCAATGTGTTCTTCCCAAACACATCCAACACAATTTCTTAGGGTTTAAGAATTTCTCCTAATCGGACACCTAAATTTTAATTGATGTTTGCCCTTACGTCTTCAAGCTTTGTTTGTATTCAAATTAGGGTTTTTACATGCATAATCCACCGTAACGCGTCCAAATACATCACCCAAAAGCTTGCTCGGCCGTTCAATGCATAGGCGAGGCATGGGCGTGACGTTCGAATCGGACAAAGCAAGGCTAACAGATAGGCGCTCTTGCTCTTTCCACTCTTGGCAGTGTCGCTCTCTCCACTCACGACAGTGTCTCTCTCTTCCACTTTCTCGCTGGTCTCGCTCTCTCCACTCTCGCTCTCTCCCCCCTTCTAGCTAAAAAATCTCGCTCTCTTCACTCTCGCTCTCTCTAGCAATCTCGCTGGTCTTGCTCTCTCCAATCTCGCTCTCTCTCTTGCTCTCTCCAGCTTTCTCTTTTTCTCTCCACTCTCGATCTCTCCAGCTTTCTCACTGGCCTCGCTCTCTCCACTCTCGCTCTCTCCAGCTTTCTCGCTAGTCTTGCTCTCTCCAATCTCACTTTTTCTCTCGCTCAAAATCTTGCTCTCAATGATCTCGCTCTCAACGATCTCTCTCTTAGCTACTGAGAACATTGTTGTCTCCGTGCAATTCCTACACGATTGTGCCACTAGTCACTTGCCTTCCAATGCTTTGTGCACAACACGCATTACACATAACTTCCATATTTTTCTCGGTCCTTCAGCCATAACGCATTTCACATAAATTTTCCATACTTAGCCAATTTTTCCCAAATTTCCCAAACTTAATTTCCATATTATTCCACACTAGCTCAACCTACTTATTATTTTTTCCCAACTTTCCCAACTCAATTCCATATTTTTCTTTTCAAATCCCCATTCTTTCTTCACCATTCCACACTAACTTTCTCATCAACATACTTATTATACAAATTTCATTACAATTTTACCAATTTAAGCTCGGCTTAATTTATTCAAAGAAAATATACTTAACACTTAGAAATTTCCTTTCCCTTAATTTAGGATTTAACTTTCACTTAGTTAATTCCTTTTATCACTTGCTTAAGTAAGAAAAATAGAAATCAGGGTTTCACATTTACTTTCCCCTTAAGAAAATTTTGTCCTCGAAATTTACTCGAACTAACTCTGGTTTAAGGTTTCACAACAACCACTGTTGTAACCTCCTATAACCTTGTCTATTACCACACTTTCACTGCGCTACTCTGATATCAATTCCTTAGTTTATCCAATGATACCTCACCTAGCTATCTCTAAGCTAGATGTTGAACCAAACTATCTACCACATAAACAATTTTATCTCAAACTTTAAATGAGAATAACTGAAATTCATACTTGCCTCCCTTGGTAGATCTTTAGGTATACATATTCTACCTTCTTTTAATAGCACTTTATCAGCTCTTAGTTGATAGTCCGTCCTCAATCCTTTATCCACTTCTTCAGCTAACTTCTTCAGATCAGAATCCTTTAATTGCTCACGTAGAATATTTTCTACAAGAGTAGGACGCACTTGAAATAAGGCTAGTAATCCTTCTTTTCGACCGATTGATAATGCTGCCCTAGCGTTATACAACTCATGGATCATCTAACTTTTACTAAATTAATACCAGCTCTAGCTGATCTAGTTTTTCGACTTAAGGCATCAGCTACCACATATGCTTTACCTAGGTGATGGTCAATTGTACAGTCATAGTCTTTAATCAATTCAAGCCATCTTCTCTGTCTTAGGTTTAGTTCCTTTTGATCAAATATATGCTTTAGACTCTTATGGTCTGTAAATATATGACATCGCTCATGAAATAGGTAATGTCTCCACAATTTTAGAGCTAACACAACTGCTGCTAACTCTAAGTCGTGTGTAGGGTAATTACATTCATGCTTCTTTAATTTTCGCGAAGCATAGGCTATTACTTTTCCCTCATGCATCAGCACACATCCTAATCCTTGTCGGGATGCATCACAATAAACTTCAAACCCCTTACCTGGTGTAGGTAGAGTTAATACTAGTGTTGATACTAACCTTTGTTTCAGCACTTGGAAACTATGCTCGCATTCTAGCGACCATTCAAACTTCGCATCTTTTCTCGTCAGGTTTGTCAATGGAAGAGCTATCTTAGAGAAACCCTCCACGAATCTCCTATAATAACCTACTAAACCCAGAAAACTGTGTACTTCGGTTACATTCAGTGTCCGTTCCCAATTAACTATTGCCTCTATCTTTTGAGAATCAACACTAACTCCGTCAGCTGAAACTATATGCCCAAGAAATATGATTTGATTTAACCAAAAATCATAGTTACTAAATTTGGCATATAACTTCTTTTCTTTTAAAGTTTTAATACTATCCTTAGATGTTCTTTGTGTTTTTCCGCACTACTGGAATACACTAGTATGCCATCTATGAATACTATCACAAACTGATCCAGATAAGAATGGAATATCCTATTCATCAAGTCCATAAATACCGCAGGAGCGTTTATCAGTCCAAATGGCATTACTAGGAACTCAAAATATCTTTATCTAGTTCTGAATGCAATTTTTGGAACATCTGTGTCTTTCACCTTCAACTGGTGATAGCCTGACCTCAAATCTATCTTAGAGAACACCGTTGCTCCCTTTAACTGATCGAAGAGATCATCTATACGAGGCAATGGGTACTTATTCTTAATGGTCACTTTATTCAACTGTCTATAGTCTATGCATAATCTAAGAGTTTCGTCTTTCTTTCTAACAAACAAGACTGACGCTCCCTAAGGCACTGGGTCGAATGTACCCCTTATCCACAAGTTCCTGTAATTGAACTTTTAACTCTTTCAACTCCATTGGGGCCATCCTATATGGTGCTTGGGATATAAGTGCAGTACCAGGAATTAACTCAATGGTAAATTCCACTTCCCTATCAGGCGGTAAGCCTAATAATTCTTCAGGGAACACATCTAAGAATTCTTGTACTACAGGTACATCCTCAGGTTTTAGTTTCTTATCTTGGGAAACTACCACAGATGCTAAATAAGTTTCACATCCTTTACTTAATAGTTTCCTAGCTTTTACAGCTGATATTAAACTTCCTGGGAGTATTCTTTTACTTCCTACCAGAGTTATTTCTTTTTCACCGGGTTTCCTAAACACTATTTCTCTTCTAAAGCAATCCATAGTGGAATAGTGTTTACTTAGGAAATCCATACCTAAGATAACATCAAATTCTAGTAATTCTAATGGAATCAAGTCGACCCAAAAACTTTGGTCTCCAAGAATTACTTCACAATTCCTATAATACTTATGCACCACAAGAGTATCTCCTACGAACGTAGAGATAAATAATTCCTCATCTATACGTTCAGGTATTTTATCTATATGTAATGCACACATACTAGATATGAATGAGTGTGTAGAACCAGGATCAAATAATGCATAAGCGGATTGATTACATAAAGTTATCGTACCAGTTACGACATCTGGAGCTTTTTTCGCTTCCTGGTGTGTCATAGCGTACATTCTACCCTGCTGCTGCTGCGGTGGTCATCCAACTACCCTTTTCTGCTTAGCCACATCGAATCCTTCTCCCCTAGTCCCGGTCGTTCTAGGTTGGTTTACCGTCTGGGTAACTCCTCTTTGCTCATTCTGTGCTCCATGATCTAGCTGAGGACAATCTCTTTTGAAATGCCCAGCTTGTTCGCACTGGAAACACACATTTCTATTACCATAACATACTTCTGTATGAGGCCTACCACAGTTTACACAAAGTGGTTTCCTCCCCTACTAGCCACCGACTCACTAGCACGACCTGATATTGATCTGCCACTTTGTTTAGCTACAGGTCTGGACATCTTTCGACTCAAATGCTACACGATCGATGAGTAACACTAGACGATCACCTACAAACACTCCACAATCACTTACCCTGAACTACATGATCGCTTACAAAAATTACACGATCGCTTACTAGTTTCTATATGATCGCCTACCAAATGCTATACGATCGCCTACCAAATGCTACATGATCGCTGAGCTCTACTATACGATCGCTTAGCTTTGCTACACGATCGCTGAGTAACACTAGACGATCGCCTGCAAACACCCCACGATTGCTTACCCGACACTACACGATCACTTACAAAACATTACACGATCGTTTACCAGTTTCTATACGATCTCCTACCAAATGCTATACGATCGTCTACAAAATACTATACGATCGCCTACCAAATGCTATACGATCGCCTACCAAATGTTATATGATCGCTTACAAGACATTACACAATCTTTCTTGATACGAAAAAAATGTTAAGTAAGAGCTTCTTATACTTGACACGTGAAACGTGTAAAGTAAGACCTTATATTACTTGACACGTAAATCGTGTCAAGTACAGGTTCGTGTGAAAATATTTGAAATATTCCGTCAATCTCCACTTTTTTAACAACATTTTTTTGTCCAAAATTATATTACTTGGCGTTTTTCCACAAAAACGTCAAGTAATTAAAAATAACAAGTGTCAAGTATGATAGATTTTGTAGAAGTGGTATATTTTGAACCAAAACTACATTCTTTTCAAATTATACAGATTCATATTTTTCATCTCTGTAATCAAATTATTGTCACTAATTTGGAAATTATCTTAAGTTACATTAAATTTTCATGTTTCAATTACTTTTATACATTATTTGCATCAATTATTTTATGCTTTAGTTTCTTTATTCAACATTTTTAATTCTTCGTCCTCTAGATCGATTATTCACCTTAACATTAAGAAACATTTGTTTAATAAGATAGATAATAAAGGTATAATGTTGTGATTTCCTACTGTAGAGGACAATTGTGATAAACAAAATCAATCACTCGATAAATTTATAAATGCATCCTAAACAAAATTTCTTAATTTGTCACTATCCACATACATTCTTTTTCTTGAAGTTGTTGATTTTTAAATTAAATATATAACATATTATTGTAAAAAAACACAGACACATGTTTACTGTTCCTTTGCACATAATCAAGATTTATGAGGTATTAAATTGAGTGTACTACTCAATAAGTTTTGTAGACAACTATCATAGAATCGGCAAAATAAAATCAAAAGGTTTAAGGAACAATAATATAAAACAGCCCTTTATTCCATTTGATTCAGAAAGAAAATGCATTGTGTATTGAAAGTAGACATAGAAAGAAATTAGAAAGATCAACAAGGATAGCGACAAAGACAAGTATCACTTGGCGTTCGAAAGAAAAAGCACAGTCCTATTGCCTTTGCTCCAAAGTAGGCTTTACAGCCACTCATACATTCAGCATCCTTACACCCTCCACCATGCAATGCCTTCTCACATAACATTTCACTTTCAACACTTCTCATCATCGTTTCCCCTGCATTCACCAAAATCCAGTCATCGTATGTCAATAAACTATCAACTTTGTAAATATTGAACCATGATGGTTTCGTTTGGATCGATACGATAAATTAATATAATTCGTCATACAAGTAGTTAAAATGAGAAAAATAAAAGCATTCTTGTGATGAAGAAACTCAAAGAAATAATAAAGCTAGGTAGGGGTACCATTGAAAATGAGTAAAACCATAAGAACAATGGCTGAGAGGGAGATAGACTTCATGTTTCTTATTGATTAATCTTTGTGAAATTTTAAATGATAGTATTCAGGAATTGGTGTTTTGGGTATATATAAGAAAAATATGGGTTTGGTTTTGTGTAATTTTCCCTCTTTGCATTAATTTCTATAATCCTTTTTAGAATATTTTGGTGTCATTTTCAAATTTTCATTTAAGAAAAATAATAGAATTGATTTGCTTCTTTTATTTTGGGTAAAGTGGTCAAATGGATGAGGAATAGACACTTCCTTCTTGGGATCCAAATCCAATTATTCCATTTATGTAATAATTGGTTGTTAACTTATTGGTTAAATTATACATTGTGGAATAAAAAACTATGGTCATTTTATTTAATTAGTATCCTAAATCTTGTCATTGCCAAGGATACATTTCTTTTACAATACAATCTGCTAATAATGGGTTGTTAGAACTAATTTCTCTCCTCAAGTTAATTTTGACTCACTTTGTGCATGATAGCAATGTCAGTCTCAAGGACCACAACTTAAGAAAAATATTAATGAATAATTTAGGTCTCGTTTGGTAATCATTTTATTTTTTTTTTAAATTAAGTCTATGGATACTACTTCCACCTCTAGATTTCTTCCTTTATTATCTACTTTCAACAAATAGTTTAAAAAACCAAGCCAAAATTTGAAAACTAAAAAAAATAATTTTCAAAAAGTTGATTTTGTTTTTTGAATTTGGCTAAGAATTCAATCAGTGTATTTAAGAAAGATGAAAATCATAGTAAGATATGTGAATGAAATAGGCTTAATTTTTAAAAACAAAAACAAAAAATCAAATGGTTCCCAAACGTGACCTTAATAATTGAGAAAAAAATCAATTTTACCCCTAAACGTTGCAAGTTATTGTATCAATCTACCAATTTCATCTCAAACTAATTAGAAAATTAGTGCAGCCAACTTTGAAAAATGTTGCAATCTTTAACTCTCAAATATCTTATTGTTTCAAAATGTGATTTAAAACCTTTTTTTCTATGCATTCAATAAATTATAAAAATATGTATGATATGAAATCAATAAAACATTTTAGTTTTTTCCTTTTTGTGAAATTTATAATTTTGAAAAAATTATTCAATGTTTAATTTGTCAATGAAATAAAGTTGAACTGAAACTTGACATTATCCAACTTAAGAGTACGTGCATATCCATCATTTATTAAATATCATTTTTAATATGTTTTTTCACACAAAAACCACCATCTTCAAAATGACCATCGTTGTTGTATCGTGGAACATTCACTATCTTGAAAACAAAATTTGACGTGACCTCGGTGCTAAATCACGAATATCAATTGCTCCCCAAGTTTTACACAACCTCCAAACTCAAACGTGAACTCGTTAAAGAAAAGAATGGAATCCTTGGAAACTATGCTCATAATAGTATAAAGAAAAGAATAAAGCAGTAGAAGGAAAAATCGACCTCTAACTCTCAAGAGATGTAAAAGACTAGGCAAAATTTAAGTCGGTCCAAAAATTATGTATTGAATTTAATAAAAACAATAAACTCTTAGACGAAGAGGTAGTAAAATTATGATCTTTTTATGTGCAAGCACAATTACCCAAACCCCCATCCATAATTTGGTACTCACTTTGTATTCCTTTATATTTATACTTCTTTGGCATTGTTAAAACTTTCAATGTGGAACAACTCCTTTCTCACTTCCTCTTGTTTTTGTTCTGGATCTTGACCCAAAGTGTAACAACCCATAATTAACACTCTAAGTTAGGGAATGTTACCAAAATTTAACCTGTAACTTACATTACTAACTCTTATACTTTAGAAAAATTTTAACAATATAACAAGGCTATCGTAACAAAATCAAATTTTACTTTGACATATGTTTCAAAGAAACACACTCCCAAAAACAATGAATAACATACTTCTTCTCAGCGAGACAACTAGAGTTACCAAAAATCTAACATTCCAATCAACTTAATAACTTAAAAAACGTTTCTGAATTCTAGCATGAAATTAGTTACCAATTCAAAATAAAGTCAATCTCAAACTAATGCTTATGTTAAATAAAATAACTATGTCTATTATAACCACCCATCCTATGTCTAAATCATTTAAATAACATAAATAAACACGACACTTAAGTTGCCAAAGTCCTTAACAAAATAAACTCGAGAATCCAGAAAACTAAAAAATGCGCCTAAAGGTTAGTCTTTCTCAAGTCTCCTCCTCGACATGACCAAGGTGGCAATACTTATAAGCACTTACCAAAACTACATTCTTTTTAAATTTTACACATTCATATTTTTCATCTCTGTAATCAAATTATTGTCGCTAATTTGGAGATTATCTTAAGTTACATTCGATTTTCATGTTTCAATTACTTTTATACATTAATTTGCATTAGTTATTTTATGCTTTAATTTCTTTATTCTACCTTTTTAATTCTTCGTCCTCTAGATCGATTACTCACATTAACATTGAAAAGTGTTATAAATGATCTTATCCTAATCATTCATGTGGAGCCATGTGAGCGAAAATGTTCTATACAAAGAGTTTTTATAAGACCGGACCACGAAATGAATAGTCTCACTATATAACACCGTTGATAGAAGATACTTATATTTCACATGGATGACCATAGGTGACTTGACCTGAATCCTAACTAAGTTGTGAACCATGCTTATAAAGCCAGCCCTTTGATCTGCATGGGCGAGATGTATTGCCGACTCAATATGCCTACCAATTGGGGATTTGTCTAATTTTGGGGCTGGGAGCGCAACTACATATGAAGGAATGCACTTCTCTATAGTTAGAGAAAGTGGAGAAATTGCTCCCTTAAGGGCTGATTCCAAAGCTTGAACAATGTGTCGCCATACCCTCTCCTGACTCGAGAAGGATTTGGTCATAGTTGGACTATGACTTATTGTTCGTTAGAGGGACCAGTGGTACTTAAGGAGTAATGTTAGTTTTTATGTCTTAAAACTCATGGTTTGTAAACAATAAAACTTATTTTGAAAATTCAATAAAGTTGTTATTGAATATATGAATTGCTTATTTCGTGTTAGAAATAAATTCAATAAATTTAAAGATCCATGACTATTACATGAATACTTGAACTTTATGTAGAGATAAAAGGTTCGAGTAAATAGTCAAAATGATCTATAGTATATGAATAAGGTTGGGTGCCTTATTCTGGTAACACTATTGGATGCGGCCCACTCTGTAGTTGTTACAAGAAGTTGTAAAGTATTACAGACAAAGTGATCCTGATTCGTACATGTAATGTCATGAGGAGTGAGGGCATTCTGTACAATGAGTTTGCACAAGATCAGACAACAAAATAAGTCACTCTTATTTTATAACGTTGTTTACTATTTAAGACTGACTATTTCCCAACGATGATCTAGGTAACTTAACTTTATTCCTGAGCTAACTATGAACTTCTGTTTATTCGGGATTATCCTTAGATTTGCATGAGTGAGGGTTGGCTCAACAACACCGGCTCAATAAGCCTCCAATTTCAGGGGTAAGACTGTGTAGATAGTTGGGGACATAGGGTGCAAGATTGAATTCACTTCTACCCACTTTTATTGATAGTAGAGAGGTTCTTCTCTTAAGTGATGATTCTTGGTCTTGAATAAGGGGCCCTGCTCACTCATTGGCCTGAGAGGGACTTGGTTTGAAGATCGGATCACAAACATATTGTTCATTAGAGGATTGGTGGAACTTACATAACAAGGAGTAATCTCGGGGGTAAAATAGCCATTTGATTCAGCTGTTATTACGAACAACCTGTGAACGATTAACTTACTAATCATGGTTAGATCAAGTTGACACAATATATATACAGTGAGGGGAATGCAATTCTGGGCTTTAGTGAAGTGACCCAGTAATTAACGAATGAGGGTTAATTCAGTGTAAAGAGTTTAACCAATTAATCTCGAATCATTGAAGCCCATGATTTGTAGGTCCACGAGGTCCCCCTACTAGCTCACAAATGGATTAGCCTTAGAGTAGCATGATAAGTTGATTTGAAACGTTCAAATTATAATTAAGGGAATCGGTTATTGTATGTGATATAATTACGCGTTTAATTTTAAAATTAAATAAAATTGAAGAATAAATTACTATTTATGATTTAAATATTAAATTCATGAGTATGATTTCATGATGGTGGAATTGGTATTAAATTAATTTGATATTAAATTGTTTAATTAATTATTAATGATTAATTTTATTATAAAAATTAATTTTGAATTAATTTTTGTAAAATTAAGTATAATTTCAATTTTAATTACTGAATTAAAAGGTAAAATTAAAATTAATTTGAATATAAGTTTCAAATTAAAAAAAAAGGGGAGGGGGGAGGAATTGGAAATGGAGAAGTTGGATTTTTCCACTTCCATTTCCAACTTGCTTACACATATTCCACTAAGATTTTTCAGTCAAATTCACAAGCATGAGGTGTGAATCATGGAAGAGTTGGTTTGCATGGTTATCATGCTTTATATACTTCAGAATCGAACCAAATTCGGGCATGCAAAAGGGTTGTTTCTTGCTGAAAATCTCTCTTGAAAAAGGGTTCTTCACAAGCTGCTAAAACTAGAAAACTTCCTCCAAATTTCCTTCAATTCAAGTTTAATTTGAGTCTCACAACTCAATCCAAGAAACTCAAAGGATAGTAGAGAAGGCCTTGTGGTGGTTCACTTACTGAATTTAATGACATAGCAGCTGAGGATCGTGATTAAAGTGTTTCTTCAATGGTATGTCATGAAACCCTCTTGTTAGTTTATAAGCATGCTTAATTCAAAGCCAAAATTAATAAATTAGAATACTTAATGATCAGTTTTTCTTCCATTGCATATTTTCTAACTCTTTCAATTGGTATCAGAGCATCATTTAAGCATTCAATTGGTTTAATTTTGGCTTGGTGGGCATTTTCTCATGAGATATGTGAAAATGGTGAACTAATATGGATTTCCGAGATTTTCCATTAAAATTCTATTTTATTCCTTTGTTAAATTTGTAATTGGCTCTTCATTGATGAGTTTATATGTATGCTTAAGAGTCTAAAATTTATTTAGGGTCATTAAAGTTGAAATTAAGATGTAATTGAACAATAAAGTGAAGAAGGTCGAGCTGCTGCAAATTCCAGTGGAGCTTCTGCCCAGGCAGCGTTGCAACGCTTCTCATGTTGCTACCCAGACGTTGAAAAATGCCCACAGCGTCATAGCACTAGGTGAGAGTGTTGTAACACTGCTCACCCCATCCCAACATGTGCGTTTCAGCCGAAACTGACGGTCCAACTGAACCAGTCCGACCGGTTTAGGTCAAGAAGGTTCAGTTCGACCAGTTTCAACCTGGTTCAGCCCTTTTTTGAAGCTTTGAAGGTTCGGTTCGAGTAGTTCGGGTTCGATTTGGGGCGGTTCAAGCGGTCCAAAAGCATTTCGGAGCCTTTTCTTGCTGAATTGTGTAATACTTAGGCCTTTGTTTGCTTGAAAATGCCAAAACTAAAATCATATCAATATGTGTTTAATTATTTATACATGTGATGTATGTTATAATTAAATAAATCTTGTATATGCATAAAGTATGCCATATAGATTTAAAACCCTACCATAGGAAGCATGTTACATGCATTAAAAGTATGTTATAAACAGTTATAATATATAGTATGCATGTTTAGCATTTCTTTTATTTAATATAAGTATTATATTAAATATTGAATGCCTTTGATGTATATTGTGGATGTTTAGCATGTCTAAAATTTTGTAAGTTGTTATAAAATTGGGTTAGACATTTAAAATTCATAACAAAGAATAGCTACATGCTCTCATAGATTAACCACTTGTTTTAATAGTTAAAGTAGGCTGTTATCTTATAAAACTAGTGTTACAAACTCAACCAATATATAATCATGTCTAAGGCTGAGGGTATTTAAGTTGACAATTTATGGAACACCTCCTACCTGGGGATTATGGTCGAATAATTGAGCGTTACTAACCGATTTTCTGAGAAATACATAAGTAGTGTAAGGTTTTAAAACGGGTTTATCACCTAGACATCGTAGGTTAAATCCAAATATAAATGTTATACTTGGATAAAAACCTAAACATAGGTTGTTTAAATTAGCCGGAACAAACATGAGTAAAAGATATACCCAAACAATTGTTAGGACACTTTAGTGGAAGTTTAATAACATATATAATATGTTATTAGTACATTACAGTTGGAATTTAGAATGCTTCAGTGAAAGATTAATAACATATCTGATATGTCATTTTTAGCTCTCGCATCCTTAAGAGTTCACAATCTCGATCCATGTCTTGCTTCGTGTCACTCTGGGAGTGACCTCCATTCGAAAAGTTAGTATATGAATTGAAATTATGGTAAATATGGGAAGTTATTCACAGTAAAATCAAAAGTGATATTTTGATTTTCATTCTCACATCCTAAGAGTTTCACACCGTGAGATTCATGTGACGTTTTATGTCACCCTGGGAGTGACCTCCATTCGGCAAGTGTTTGCATGAGTCAATATCAAGGTGAATGAGGGAAAACTGTTAAATGTAAAATCAAATATACGATATATTGATTTCAATTTTCACGTCCCTAGAAAATTCACACCGTGAGATTCATATGATGCTTCATGTCATCTTGAAAGTGACCTCCATTCGAAAAGTTTTTATATGGGTCAATCTCAAAGTGAATGGGAGAAGTAATTCAGAGTAAGTGGGTGAAGGATATGTGTCAATGTATCCTACGGTCTCTTCCGTTTGTTTGGACCGTGAGATTTCTATGTTGCGCCTTGCGCCTACTTGTCGTCTTTAAGTCGGCCTCACTAGTCGTTCTAACCACGACTATCACTGTAGAGGGTTGTAACATAGGATTCAGAAAAACTCAAACTCCAGAAGTCTGAAAACGAAGGGTTACACTTACAGAATTACTAAGGTGTTAGTAAGTTTTGACAAAAAACGATAGCTAAATAACTATCAGAATATGAGTTATTCTTGGGATAGTATTTAGTCAATAACGTCTTACTATAGTATCATTGCAAAATAATGAACTTTGGGTATATTATTACTTTGCTAAAACTTGATTGGCCTTAATAGTAATTCACTGATAAAATTTGTTTACTTGTTCAGAATGACAAGTTCTTTAGTACAACTATTGGCTTCTGATAAACTTACTGGGATAATTATGCTACGTGAAAATCAAACATAAATACTATACTGATGATAGATGACCTACGGTTCATTTTAACAGAGGAGTGTCCTCTCGTTCCTGGCTCAAATGCGAACCAAAATGTTCGGGTTGCATACGACATATGGATCAGGGCTAACAACAAAGCTCGTGCTTATATTCTTGTTAGCATATCTGATGTATTGGCCAAGAAACATGAGAGCATGTGTACTACTAGGAAGATTATGGAGTCTCTGCGTGGGATGTTTGGACAACCTCCTTCTCCTTGATGCCTGATGCTATCAAATACATTTACAACTATTGTATGAAAGAAGGGGGCTCTGTTAGAGAACATATCGTGGACATGATGGTCCATTTCCACGTGGCAAAAGTAAATAGTGATGTCATTGATGAGAAGGATCAAGTTGGTTTTATTCTAGAATCTCTTCCGAAGAGTTTCTTTCAGTTATGTACAAACGTGTTGATAAATAAAATAGAATATAACTTGACTACGCTTCTCAATTAGCTACAAGCTTACCAGACCATGATGAGAGCAAAAGGACTGGAATCAAAAATAAATGTTACTACTGTTGAGAAAAAAGGATCGTCCTCTAAGAAGCCTGATATTTCTTTTTCTATTCCAGTAAAGAAGAACAAGGAGAAAGGAAAAAAGAAATCTATTGGTAGAAAAGGCAAGACAAATGCTGCAGATAATGGAAAATGTTTCAACTGCAGTGAAGAATGGCACTAGAAGAGAAACTACCCTCAATACCTTGCAGAGAATAGAGTAGAGAAAGCAAAACAAGGAAACTAGTTCCTGAAGATTGCTTGTTGTACTTCAGTTGTCCAGTGGGAGATGGTGTAGTTGCTGTGGAAAAGATATTCTTATTTTTGTTATTGTAAAGTTATTTTTTCTAAAGAACACAATGTATATATACTTTTGTTAAAAATGAAAAGTTCAAATTAGCAAAAGTTATATTTGTTCTATTCTATAGCAACTTTTGTTAGAACCAACCTAGTTAAAGGCCATTTGCAAATATTTAGATATTTAAACGGCTTGAAAACAATGAAGGCAAACAGTTATTTAACCTATAAGTTCATAACACTTGAAAGGTTCAAAGTGTAACTTGTTAGGTAAAAAAAAAAAATTCGAGAATACTTCGATAAGAACAACGTAAAGAATATAGAAAGTTTGAGATTTCTAGGACTATTCTGATAGAACATGAAATCCAGTGAAAAACTTTCTATACCTAGTCGCCTTAATTGTTTATGAACATCATTTCAATTTTAAGGTATTTTTGAAAATCCATATGAGACATGGAGAACTCATAAAAGCTATTTATGATATGTAAAAGTTGTTCACATAGTTTAGAAATCTAAAAAGATCAATATAAGTGTTAATATTGAACCCTTTAAGTATTGCAATTTTGTTCAAAAGGCATGTCTATCTATAGACATACCAAAAGAAGAATAAGTTTTCCGTGTAAACGAAAATTAAGTGTTTTTGTTGACAAATACCAAATTTTCTAGAAAAATATATGAGATCACCATGTATTATTTGTTTCCATAAAAGCTTGCATAGATCAATAAAGAGTTATTGATTAAAACTAACATTGTAAACAAAAGGTTATTCAGACAGGCCAGATACATCTTACTCAAAGAGTTAAGGGTACCTTGATGTAGTGGGAGGAAAATATGATAGCGTAGCCATAAATGGAGTTTAGTGGAAACTCAAGTCATCACGTCACAGTGATAACATTGAAAAACAAAGAGTTGTTAAAATAAGATGCATTCCCTATTGGATCAACACCATCACGTAGTGGAAGAAATCCAGATCCATAAGCATTCTAATTGATTAATTTTGGAATGAAAGAAACATGCTGAAACAAAGTATAATGGGTTTCAAGAACATACCATGGCCGAACTGTAGAAATCTCTATTTCCAACAGCAAAATCCTCCAAATTCTTGTGTAAACCACCATAAGATCTTCCCTACTATCCTCTTGGTACTCTAGATTGAGTTGTGGGAATGAAAATAAGTTGGAATCAAAGGGAATATGGAGACAGATCATTGAACCAACCCATTGAAGAACACCTTCTTCATCAGAATTTTTCAGCAAAAATTCAATCGGTTCATCATTAAATTCTTCACTCCAATCTCTTCAATATATTGCAGACTATCCTGCAAAGAGATGTGCTGCATGGAATGCAACTCATGCTTGGAGTAAATCAATGAAGAGGTGGTGGGTTCCTAGTGAGCAGGATGGAGATGAACTTGAAAAACCCATTTTTCAAGTTTGTGTAATTTTTCAATTTCCAAAAATCTAAAATTGATTTTAAAATCATATTTTATTTCTAAAATCAAAATTGATTAATTTTACAAATTAATTTCATAAATTAATTTTCTAATAAAATTAATAAATAATTATTTAAACAATTTAATTAATTCTAATTAATTTAATATCCAATATTAAATTAATTTTTACACAAATTCATATTCATATATTTAAATTAAATTTAAATATATTATCTCCAACTCCGTTTGATTCTAATTTGAACGTTTCAAATTAACTTATCACGCTACTCTAGAACTAATCCATTTCTGAGCTAGTAGGTGGACCTCATGGACCTACAGATCATAGGCTCCAACGATCCGAGATTAATCGACTAAACTCATTAGACTGATCTAACCCCCATTCGTTAACTAATGGATCACTCCACTAAAGTTCATAGTTGAACTCCCCTCACTATAGATATATTATGTTCACTCGATACCACCATGATTAGTAAGTTAACCCTTCACAAGTTGTTCGTAATAACGGCTGGGCCAAAGCTTTGTTTTACCCCTAAAATTACCTATTGTTCCTGAAGTCCCCAATAATTTCTTAATGAACAATTTTTTTGTTATCCAATCACAAAACCGAGTCTCTCTCATGCCAAATGAGAGCGCGGGATCCCTTGTTCATGCCCCAGAATCAACACTTAAGGGAACAACCTCTCTACAATCCCTAAAGTGAGTAAGAGTGAATTCCCTCTTGCACCCTATGTCCCCAGCTATCTATCCAGTCTTACCCCTGAAATGACAGTCTTATTTTAGTCAGCATTGTTGATCTGACCCTCACCTATGCAAATCTAAGGGCAATCCCGAATAAACTAGAGTTCATAGTTAGTTCAGGATTAAGGTCAAGTTACCTAGGTCATTGCTTTGAAATAGTTAGTCTTAAACAGTTAACAGTGTTATAAAGTAAGAGTGACTCATTTCGTGATCTGATCTTGAACAAACCCTTTTGCACAAGGACACCCCCACTCCTCATGTCTAATATGAGTGAATTAGGATCACTTTGTTTGTAGCACTTTACAACTCCTTGTAACAACTACAGAGCAGGCCGCATCCAATATTGTTACCAGAATAAGGTACCCAACCTTATCCATTATCCATATATTATAGATCATTTTGACTATTTACTCGAACCTGATTCACCTTTATATCTCCACGTAAAGTTCAAGTACTCATCAAACAGTCAAGGGACTTTTAGGTTTATTGGATTTCTATTCAAGCAATAGATTTATTTAATAACACATTTACTGAATTATCAGAATAAGTTCCATTGTTTACATACCATGGGTTTTATGAGTTGAAACCCAACATTCCTTACATAGTTTAATAAGAACTCCATACTATACTAACGTGTTTACAACGATTTTCTCAGCTATGGTGTTTGAGAATCTCCTAGTAAGACTAGGCCTACGAGGTATATAACCTAGGGTAAGTGGGAGAAAAATCTATGGGTATGCGATGCCCTAGTTTATTGTATTTCTCTATAAAACTCAAAAACTGAACATTATGTGTTACCACTAGAGTTTTAGTCCAATTGGGAGGTTACATGTCCTAAAAATCGTAGTTTGTAAACAATAAAATTTATTCTGAAAATTCAATAAAGTTGTTATTGAATATATGAATTGCTTATTTCGTTTTATACTTAAAAATTGATCAAGTTCAAGTAAATAGCCAAAACGGTCTTTAGTATATGAATAAGGTTGGGTACCTTATTCTGATAACACTATCATATGTGGCCCGCTTTGTAGATAATACAAACGATGTGATCCTGAATTGTTCATGTGTAGACATGAGAAGTGGGGGCGTCCTATACAATGAGTTTGTATAAGATCGGACTAAGAAATAGATCACTCTTACTTTATAAACACTGTTTACTGTTGAAGACTGACTCTTTCAAATAGATGACCTAGGTAACTCAACTTTAATTCTGAGCTAACTATGAACTCCTATTTATTCGAGATTATCCTTAGATATGCATAGATGAGAGTTGGTTCAATAGCGCTAGTTCAATAAGCCTCTCATTTCAAGGGTAAGACCGGTAGACAGCTGGAGACATATGGTGCAAGATGGAATTCACACCTACCCGATTTAGGGATAGTAGAAAGGTTATTCTCTTAAGTACATAATCCAAGTCTGGAAGAAGGGGTCCCACCCTCTCATTGGTTCGAGAGGGATTCGGTTTAGTGATATAATTTTGGGGGTAAAACAACATTTGACCTAGCCGTTATTACGAACAACCTGTGAAGGGTCGACTTCCGAATTATTGTTAAATCAAGTGGACAGAAATATATCTACAGTGAGGAGAGAGCAACTATCGAGCTATAGTGTTGTGACTCGGTAATTAACGAATATTGATTAATTCTATCTAAAGAGTTTAGCCAATTAATCTCAAATCATTGGAGCTCATGATCTATAGGTCCATAAAGTCCCTCTACTAGCTCATAAAACATTAACACCTTGGATGAGTGAACTGAGTGATTTTGAAATGTTCAAAATTGAATTTAAGATTTTCAATTTGAAATGTTCAAATTGAATTTCAGATTTTCAATTTTAAATGTTCAAATTGAATTTAGGGTTTTCAAATTGAAGTGTTCAAATTTCTAATTAGGGTTTGAATAATTATATTTGATACCATAAACATTTAATTTAGTCAAAATTAAACGAAATTGAAGAGTTTAAAATATTTAAATATTGATTTAAATATTGATTACAAGAATAGGATTCATGTTTGAAATTAGGTTTTTGATTAATTTAGTATTATATATAAAATTATTATTTATTTAATTAAATGTGTTTAATTAATTAAAATCAAATTAATTTTCAATTTTCAATTCAATTTTAGAAAAATGAATTATGAAATTGATTAATTTTGAATTAAATCAAAAGAAATTGAAAATTAATATTTTGGATAGTGGAAAAATCCACATTTTTTTTTGTTGGGTGGATTGAACACAATCCAACACCTAGTCCACCTCCATGTTGCTTCTTGAATTGTCAAGAGGTTGATCAATTTGGGATTGCATGTATTGGATATATAAAAACATCTAATTTCTGAGATTGAAAAAAAAAAAAAAAAAAAAAAGAGACTACTGGAATTTTGACTTTCAGCAGAAACTCTCTCAATTTCTCAAATTCTCTCATATTCCATACTCAATTCCCTTGATTTCTGAGTTCCACCACTCAAATCCAAGGTTGAGAATAGAGAGAAGACACTCTTGGTGGATTTGGAGGATTCATGAAAGGAATAAGTTCTGAAACCCTCTTCTTTGGTAAGTTGTTACTTTGGTAAGCTTTTAGAACTCAAATTAAGTGTAATTAGAGTGCTTGTTTATTCTGATTACTTTCGTTGCATGCCTGTATGCTCCATCAACTACCAGAGGAGCTCTTATGGATGAGTGCTTGACTATTGATGAGAAAACTTCTGTAGAATTGATTCCCTCTCTTTGTGTGAAGCCTTTGGTAGCAAGTCTAGCTTTGTACCTTGGTTTCTGAATTCTTGAGATTCCTTCCTTGATTTTATAAATCCATTTGCAAGTTGTTTAAAGCAACACTGATATTGTCTACTTTAGCATATCTTGATGGTGGATTGATTACCTTTCTTGGTCTGTCTCTGGTCAGTTCATAGTTTCTTAGATCATCGGCTTCATGGGATGTTTCACCTTTTTCCTCATTAGTTTGATTTTAAGGATTATTATCCTCATTTAGTAACTTTTCACTTTCATTGAATACCAGATCTCTGCTTGTGACACACTTTTTCTCCACCTCAACTGCAGGGGTGGTTTAGGAGCTGAGGAATAGTGAGATTCCTTTAACGTGAACATCTCATCTTCTTTGAATACCAGATCTCTGCTTGTGACACACTTTTTCTCCGTGGGATGTCATAACCAAAATCCCTTTACACCTTCTATAAATCCTAAGAACATGCACTTGATAGCTCTTGGTTTTAACTTGCCTTGATTTTGATGTACATAGATTGTGCATCCAAATACTCTTAGTTTATCAAGGTTGGGAGGATGTTTTGTCCATCTTTGCTCAAGAGTCACATAGTTTATTGAGATATGTGGGCATCTGTTGAGTGTAAACACAGTATATGATGCTGCTTCAGCCCAAAATCTCTTAGAAACAAGAGAACTTGATAGCAAACATCTCACAAGATACATGATTGTTTTGTTTTGTCTCTCTGCTACCCATTCTGCTAGGGTGTATACCTGACAATCTTGTGTCTTGAAATACCATGTTTCCTACAAAGAGCATTAAACTCTTCTCCACAAAACTCAAGACCATTATCAGTCCTTAGATATTTAATATGTTTGTTGGATTGTGTCACAACAAGAATTTTCCAATCCTTAAATTTATCTAGGACTTGATCTTTTGTTTTAAGAAAATATATCCAATACTTCCTAGTGTAATCATCTATGAAAGTAAGAAAATACCTTGCACCACTGAGTGATGGAGTTGAAATTGGTCCCCATAAGTCTGAATGAATATATTCTATGATCTCCTTTGTCGTGTGTTGTGCCTTTTTAAAGTCGTGTCTTGTGGATTTACCTATTACACAATGTTCACAAAAATTAAGGCTTTCACTTAGATCCTTTGGTAGGGTGCCATGTTTTGACAGAACCTTTAGGCCTTTACTGTTGATATGACTTAGTCTTTTGTGCCAAAGGTTCCCATCCAATAGATCCTTAGTAGAAATGACAAGAGTAACCTAGATCATTTCAACATCTTTTATGACATTCAACCCATTGATTTTAATACCTGTCAGCATATACTTGGAATCTTTCCAAACTTCAAAGGCCCTGCTCTTTTGTACTCACATCCTATTGAATCTAACATTCCCAGTGATATAAGGTTCCTTTTAAGACTAGGTACATGTCTGATATTTCTAAAAAATTTTACAGAACCATCCCACATTTTCAGAGAAATAGACCCTATTCCAACTACTTTACAGTGTGTGATTATTCCCCAAGTAGACTAAACGTCTAGCCCACTCTCCATAGATGTTGAACCATTCTTTATGAAGTGTCGTGTGAAATGAATAGCCTGAATTTAGAACCCAGTCTTGTCTGTCTAAGATTGTATCCTGTTCGGAGTGTTCATCCGAGGTTGCAAGAGCAACAGAAAATATCATAGAGTTTGAATCTCCACTTGGAGGTTCAATCCCTTTATTCTTCTTATTTTTCTGGCTCTATTTTCTTTTCCAAGTGTAGCATTCTTTCTTAAGATGACCTTCTTTATTAAAAATGTCAACTTTTTCAGCTTTGGTTTGTCTTCATTCTGGTTCTTGAAGTCTTTACCATTGCCCTTGCCTTTCCCTTTTGCAAAGAGCCATTCAAAATTGGATGAATCCTTCCTTTGAGACAGAAGTTTCAATTCTCTAGGTCGTATGGCAGAAATAATCACATCAGTGGTTAGTGAATCTCTTCTATACTTTAAGGCCATTTTTACATCTCTATAGGCTTCCAAAAGAGACTTTAAGGGTATGAAGGCTTCATTTTCTTCTCCAATCTTATCACCTAAATTCTTGAACTCATTCAACAGCTTTCTAAAATCATCTAGATTATCAGTAAGAGACTTGTTGGGATCCAACTTATACGTAAAGAATCTTTCCCTTAAATAAGTCTTATTTGGCAGATCCTTGGTTAAGTACAGGGTATCCAATTTCATCCAAACCTTATAGGCTGAATCATGGTCAATAACTTATCTCAAAACGTTGTCACTTAGATTCAAGATGATGGTGCCATATGGAACTTCCTCCATGTTCTACATTTCTTCTACTGATGGAGGTGGAGTAAGTTTCGTCGGATCTTAAACGGCTTTTAGTGCCTTCTGTTGGCCCAACACAACTTTGATCTTGGCTTTCAATAGGAGAAAGTCATTCTTCCCATCAAACTTCTCAATATCATATCTAGCGACTGCCATGTATTGTATCTCTGATACCAAATTGTTAAGATGTTTTTGTGAATTTTTTCTACCTTGACAGTTGCTATAAAGATAGGAGGCCACGAGCTTCAGTTCATGCAACAAAATAGGGAAAACCAATTTCGATCAGACACACAGAGGAAGAACAAAGACATCGAGCACAAAGAGAAGAGTTCTGATGGTGAAGATGAAGAAGAAGAAGAAAGTGTGAAGATTGATTTATAATGGTTAAGTCGATTGTGACCTACGTCCACTGTGAAGGCAGTAAGAAGGTCTTTTATTAAGGAAGAAAAAAATTAGCTAAGTAAATAAACCCTCTAACTCTCAGTGATTTTGTCTCCCAGCATTAATACAACCTACGTCCATGAGCATTAATACAACTGATATTTAAAGGTGAGTTTGTACACATGAGTTAGTTAGAGAAGCTAAAATTTCTTATATAGTTCACAATAGCTTTTCATCTGTATAGGACTGCACATCATAAGGCTACGTCTTGGTCGTGCTCATGAATTAGTACTTAAACATGTCCTCCGATATGTATGTCAACCACTTAGTATTTTCGTAATAAATGTAATCCTAGATTTTCATGGAAGGAATGAATTGTAATAAAAAAATAATTAAATGATCACTAAACAATAAAATATTATGTACGAGACATTATGACATATTCCCAATAACAAATGTTTGCATTTTTTTCAACCCTTTTTTAATCAACAAGAGAGAGCTTTTCATATTCGATTGAAATTTTAACACCAAGATGCCAGTTTGGATTTTTGTGGGTAGTATTGATTTAAATTTTTATACTTTTAGTTGATGATATAATGTCCTAATTAGTTAATTATGTTAATTTTATATAAACGACAGTTAAAAAAAAGAAAAAGAAAAGAAAAAAACCACATATATATATATATAAAGAACAATTTATATATAATAATAGAATATTAAAACTCTAATTTTCTAATAATACATGGTTCTTCACTACTTTTAAATGGTGTAGTCATCCCTATATATTTTTCATGTTGAACCAAAACTACATTGTTTTTAAATTATACACATTCATATTTTTCATCTCTCTAACCAAATTATTATCGCTAATTTTGAGATTATCTTAAGTTACATTAAATTTTCATGTTTCAATTACTTTTAGACATTAATTGTATCAATTATTGTATGCTTTAATTTCTTTATTATACATTTTTAATTCTTCGTCCTCTAGATCGATTATTCACCTTAACATTGAAAAACATTTATTTAATAAGATAGATAATAAAGTTGTAATGTTGTGATTTCCTATTGTAGAGCACAATAGTAATAAACAAAATCAATCGTATCATAAATTTATAAATGCATCCTAAACAAAATTCCTTAATTTGTCACTATCCACATACATTCTTTTTCTTGAAGTTGTTGATTTGTAGATTAAATATATAACATGTTATTGTGAAAAAAACACACACATGTTTACTGTTCCTTTGCACATAATAAAGATTTATGAGGTATTAAATTGAGTGTACTACTCAATAAGTTTTGCAGACAACTATCATAGAATCGGCAAAAGAAAATCAAAAGGTTTAAAGAATAAAACAAACCCTTTATTCCATTTGATTCAGAAAGAAAATGTATTGTGTGTTGAAAGTAGACATAGAAAGAAATGAGAAAGATCAACAAGGAAAGCGACAAAGACAAGTATCACTTGGCGTTCGAAAGAAAAAGCACAATCCTATTGCCTTTGCTCCAAATTGGGCTTTACAATCACTCATACACTCAGAATCCTTACACCCTCCACCATGCAATGCCTTCTCACATAAAATTTCACTTTCAACACTTCTCATCATCGTTTCCCCTACATTCACCAAAATCCATTCACCGTATGTCAATAAACTATAAATTTTGTAAATATTGAACTTTGATGGTTTCGTTTAGGTTGATATAGTAAATTTGTATAATTCATCATACAAGTAGTTAAAATGACAAAAATAAAAGTATTCATTTGATGAAAAAACTCAAAGAAATAATAAAGCTAGGTAGGGGTACCATTGAAAATGATTAAAACCATAAGAACAATGGCTGAGAGGGAGATAGACTTCATGTTTCTTATTGATTAATCTTTGTGAAATTTTAAATGATAGTATTCAGGAATTGGTGTTTTGGGTATATATAAGAAAAACATGGGTTTGGTTTGCTGTAATTTTCCCTCTTTGCATTAATTTCTATAATCCTTTTTAGAATATTTTGGTGTCATTTTCAAATTTTCATTTAAGAAAAATAATAGAATTGATTTGCTTCTTTTATTTTGGGTAAAGTGGTCAAATGGATGAGGAATAGACACTTCCTTCTTGGGATCCAAATCCAATTATTCCATTTATGTAATAATTGGTTGTTAACTTATTGGTTAAATTATACATTGAGGAATAGAAAAACTATGGTCATTTTATTTAATTAGTATCCTAAATCTAGTTATTGCCAAGGATACATTTCTTTTACAATACATTTCTTGTAAATACCCCAAAAAAAAAAAAAAAAAAAAACAAAAGTGCACACACACTTATTGTCATTATATAGTATTTTCCAAATAGTCTTTCAATTGCTCCTTTGTTATGTTCTCTCCACCTCCATCAGAGATTTGATCCAAATCGAAAGCATGACTTCCTGCAAGCAGAGAAAAATAGGCAAACAACATATAATAAGAATTCAATTACCCCACACAAAGAATTTATGGAATTCAAGCTAGGAAGCTATGGAAAGATAACATGAGAATTTATGATTTCGAGTCTTCATGGAAATTTGCAAAGAAGGCCAAGATATCATGTTATGTTATAAACAACCACACAGAAGCTTGAATCATATAATAAAAATCCAAAATATACCAAAACATAAGCATAAACATACGAAAGAGGAAAGGAGGAAATTAGCATCTCCAACTAAAAAGTTTTACATTATCTATATAACTAAAAAGTAAAAAGCCCCCTAAAGCAACACCAAAACTTCAAGCAACTAAAAATCACACCAAACAGATACAAGACTTCAATCAAATGAAACCACAAAAAACATCTCCAACTAAAAGATGCTATCGAGGGTCAATCCTAGATTATCCAAACAAGATTACAAGGACGAATTAGATTCAAATTGACGAAGAAGCATAATAAATGGTTAAACAAGAGATAACAAAAGATTTGACGATGATAATGAAGAATTAACCTAACCCACAATGCATGAATAACCCACAAACTACCATAGTGCAACCGGATTCATTGAGACAAATAATGCATAAATATAAACTACCAAAGGATGCCTAAGAAGTTCCACTACCATAAACCACTCAACGGAAGTCATAAACAACTAAGCTATGACTACCATAACTACAGAATTGTCATATCATTCCAACACTGATTCTAAACCAAAGTTTAGAACAAATAGACTTTTAAGATAAGCATCCTATAAATATTACCTTGTACTTGTTATTAATGTTGTTATGAAGTCTTTTTTGTGTTGGGTGCACCTTCTCCACTTGTTAACCTTCTTAAAACATATCTAATGCAATCTTCCTATCTTCCTTCCAAATCCCCAAGAATCAAAATGTAGCCTTACACGTCAAACTTGAACCTAACAAAATGAAAAACTTCACTCAAAATCATTTCATTATTGTTCAAATGAGTTAGCTCAAAAATTCTATTTCAACTAGTTTCCAAAAGAACCTTACTCTGAAATAGTTTAATTCTTATCTCAATTTAACATATGCGAACGAAGAATCAATAATGCTAAAAAGAAAGTCTAAGAATTTAAAGTGGTTCACTTATGAAAGTTAAAGAACTTAATTCAAACCTTAATTATTTTGAAATTTTAGTTGACAACTCCTAAATTGAGTTTTGAAATTGGGATAACAACCTAAACCATTCTTACATCCAAATAAGCATGTATGAAGGAACAAGTTTCATACACCTACTAATAAACAACTATCTATAAAACTTACTTAAAGCAGGTCCAACTTAACAACTCCTCTGAGCTTAAATTGGACACTATTTGAAATTAGAAGATCCCAGTTAAGTTCAACACATATGCAGCAACCCTTAAAAGCTGCATCAAAATGTTGGAAGCTTTGTTGCGGAAAAGAGTTCGAAAAAAAATAATAATCACATTCACATGAAATTAAACAATTTTAATAGAATATCGCCACTGTCATGTGCAGAATGACTATAGTACCTTTTCGCATGTTTGTTTTGTCACACCCCTTCCAGATTACCCTTTTATTATGGAAGATGATATGACCATGGTAGTTATTAGCCCTACTACCAGCACTCACCACCCAAGCTTTCTAATCTAAATACCAACCTGTTTGAAACATTAGTAATATACGCAAACAACAAACATCCCTTAAGTTTCTACAAAGATTCTATAAATACATGCATACAGCCAAGACATTACATTTATAGAAACATATTCACAAGTGGCCCAAACATTCCTATAGAAGCCCTAGTCCCTATCAAAACATGTGTACATAAACTAATCATCATCCTAAGTCTTTTAATAAGCCGAGTCTTTCGGTGGCAAGCAGCAGTAGGATTAACCTTGAGGAAACTGACCGCTACCTAAAAAGGGAAAACACAGAAATTCTGTGACCTAAAACCCCAGTGAGTGATTATAGAATCGTAAAGCAACAAGCATAGCGTCACTATAAAAATGTAAATATACCAATGATTAAACTCAAGCAATTGTCTCTAGATGTAGCTTTAAACCATTCTCAGACATCATTAAACATTATTATTCTCTAGTTGAGAACGAGCCTAAACGCTCTAATCCCAAACATTTATTACCGGCCAAGAGACCCATACTTCAGTCTCTCATTCATAACTGCCTACGTGCACGTGGCCATACTAAGTACCATCATATTTTAGGTACTTCTGCTCAGATACCTTCACAAATTTGTCCTTCAGTATCGAGCTACTATGATATCTTCTCATATGACCTTCGGTATCAAATTGGTCAGATACCTTCTCAAATGTCCTTCGGTATCATATTGGCCAGGTACCTTCTCAAATGTCCTTTGGTACCAAATTGGTTAGATACCTTCTCATGAGCGAGATCCCCATGGTTAGATACCAAATTGGTTAACACAGACAATCTTACTAGCGAGATCCCCATAAGTGAGATCCTTATGAGCGAGATCCCCCTCATGAGCGAGATCCCCTTCATGAGCGAGATCCTCCTCATGGGCGAGATCAATGAGATCTTCTAGAGCGAGATCAAGCTTTTCCTGTCAAATTTTCATCTTAGTGATACTCACCTTACCAGCGATACTCAGCCCCATTCCTAGCGAGATTTCCCCCTAGAGCGAGATCCTCCTTACAAAATCTACGAGATTTCCTTTATCAGCGGGATCCTCATGCCCACATCTCACTATAATTCTCCATGATGAACTGCTTGCTTGTTCTTCACAAGCAGCTGTCTGCTTATGCACCAATTCCCTGTTATAACTTCAAAAATTCATAACTCAAAATCCAGAGCTCTTTTCAAGAAACTTTCTTCTACAAACTTGTTTAGAATTGAGTAACTTCCTTACCTTAAAATTTCAGCCCAGAATTTCTTATAGTTTGGCTTGGAACTTCCAATCTTCACCTCGGCCCTGCTTAAATCCAAGATTCTGCATTCTCTTTATTTTCTTCTCATCCTGAAATCTTCCTCCGGCAAGACAATCTCGCAACCTAGATTCTCTCAGTTCTCGACTGGCACCGAATTCACTAAATTTTTTCATGTCAACTGCCGAAACCAAGCTTTTGAAGGAGTAGAGACTGCCCACATAACATAACACCCATGTGTGGTACCAGACTGCCCACATAACATAACATAACATAACCAGACTGCCCACATAACATAACATTATCGGTCACAACATCTGGAGTCTCCGTTGCGTCCTGGTGTGTCATGGCATACACTCACTTCTACTGCTGGGGTCGACCTACAACATTCTTCTGCTTGGCACCACTTGACCCTTCGCTCCGATTTCTAATACTCTTTGGTTGGTTAACCATCTGGGACGTCGGCTATTGTGCTGTTGAGACGTCCCTATTCATCTGGGGACAGTCCCTCTTGAAATGCCCTATTTGTCCACATTGGAAACATGCACCTCTGCCACTATAGCATGCCCCAAAATGCCTCTTGCCATAACTAGGGCACGTTGGTCTCTTGTCTGTGCTGGCTACCGACTCACCAGCTCATGGCATCTCTGGTCGGCTAACTGCATTGGCAAAGGGTCTCGTTTTCCTTTTCTTGGATCCCTACCAACTACTTCCCTTGAAATGGCTCCCACTAGTCTGGGTTGCAACTGGAGATCGGAATCCCCTATCTCTAGGCCCTACTATGGCCTCACTGCCTCTTGGCAACTGCTCATCATCTGCCAAACTCCGCTCGACTCATGTTGTTGTTTCTACTAATTGGATAAAATCTAACCAATTAGCCGTAGATGTCACCGGAGTTCTAATTTCCTTCCGCAAACTTTATTCAAATTTCCTGCATCTATTTCTTTCCTCAACAATAATTGGCAGAGAATACTGTGATAACTGTGTAAATTTCTACTCATATTCCACCACTGACATCGTTCCCTGTGTTAATCTGAGGAACTCATCCCTTTTTGCATCCTAGAACGAGCTGGGGTAATACTTGTCCTCAAAGGCCTTCCTGAACTCAGGCCATAACATCACATCTGTACTGGCTCGTCTAGCGAACATCACTTTCCACCATTTCTCTACTCCTTTCTATAGTAGAAAGGTGGCTAACCCTACTTTCCTGTCCTCTGGACAACTCATAACATTGAAAAAAATTTCAACTACATCCAGCCATAACTCAGCTTCAGCCGGATCTATTGTACCTTCAAATGTCACAGCCCCTAAGGCTTTAAACCTCTCAATACCATATTTCTTCTCTGGGTGAGCTCGTATAGAGCCCACACCGGCTGCTAACCTCTGCACTATCCTATCAAAAACAACATCTTCTAGCTGAGAATCTGCCCTTGCCTGGGGGGTACTAGACTCTCCCTCAGACATCATTTCCTGACCCATTGGATCATTCACCTTCTTTTTGGTGGTGGGTTCTCTCCAACCTCCGGGCCCCTATTAGTAGGGTCAGTGTTCCTACCACCTGTTTGCTTACTCTGTCTGCCACATTGCCTCGGCATTTCACCTAATACATTGTACACATGTTAGGGACTCACACTTAAGGACTTAGACTTATGCATGAACTTCCCTCTCATTCCCAAAACCTTATGCTCTGATACCAACTTGTCACACCCCCTTCCAGATTACCCTTGTATTCTAGAAGAGGATATGATCGTGGTAGTTACTAGCACTACTACCAGCACTCACCACCCAAGCCTTCTAATCTAAATACCAACCTTTTTTAAACATTAGTAATATACGCAAACAGCAAACCTTCTTTAAGGTTCTACAAAGATTTCATAAATACATGCATACAGCCAAGACATTACATTTATAGAAACATATTCATAAGTTGCCCAAACATTCCTAAAGAAGCCCTAGTCCCTCTCAAAACATGTGTACATAAACAGATCATCAACCTAAGTCTTTTAATAAGCCAAGTATTTCGTTGACAAGCAGCAGTAGGATCAACCTTGAGGAAACTGACTGCTACCTGAAAAGGGAAAACACAAAAATTTTGTGATCTAAAAGCCCAGTGAGTTACTATAGAATCGTAAAGCAATAAGTATAGCGTCACTATAAACATGTAAATATACCAATGAGTAAACTCAAGCAATTGTCTCTAGATGTAGCTTTAAACCATTCTCATATATCATTAAATATTACTATTCCCTAGTTGAGAATGAGCCTAAACGCTCTAGCTCCCAAACGTTTATTACCGGCCAAGAGACCTATACTTCGGTCTTTCATTCATAACTGCCTACATGCACGAGGCCATACTAAGTACCATCATATTTTAGGTACTTCTGCTCACAAACCTTCACAAATTTGTCCTCTAGTATCGAGCTACTATGATATCTTCTCATATGTCCTTCGGTATCAAATTGGCCAGATACCTTCTCAAATGTCCTTCGGTATCAAATTGGCCAGGTACCTTCTCAAATGTCCTTCGGTACCAAATTGGTTAGATACCTTCTCAAATGTCCTTCGCTATCAAATGTGTATTTTGTAACATCAAATTAAGTTCCATTGCCTAGTATTTACACACGAACTTTTTCTCTCATAGCCTTCCCCCTAGGAAGCATATATCAAAATCAGAAACATAGCCTTTATAATGGTTACACGGCGTACCTTGGCCTGTATTTCACACATACAAGCCGGGAAACATGCGTTAAGTTATTCTCCAACCATTTGTTGCTTGAGGAAGTATAAATTCATCATTAATGTCACTGTGTTTTACTTGATCATATACGCATGAGTATTGAAAACCTTAAGTTTACTTAGTCACTCACCGTTTATTAGGATCTTATTGGTTTATATGCTTCCTCTAGCTCTTCTTGGCCTGAAAAGATATAATTCCCGATTAAAGTACTTAGAATTCCTAGTAAAACACCTCAAATAATTCATTTATTAAAGGAACTTCCATTAACACAGATAACCTTACTAGCGAGAACCCCATGAGCAAGATCCTCATAAGCGAGATCCCCCTCATGAGCGAGATCCTCATGAGTGAGATTCTCCTCATGAGCGAGATCCTCATGGGCGAGATCAGCGAGATCCTCTAGAGCGAGATCAAGCTTTTTCTGTCAAATTTTCATCTTAGCGATACTCACCTTACCAGCGATACTCAGCCCCATTCCTAGCAAGATTTCCCCCTAGAGCGAGATCCTCCTTACAAAATCAGCGAGATTTTTTTTATAAGCGAGATCCTTATGCCCACATCTCGTTATAATTCTCCACGATGAACTGCTTGCTTGTTCTTCACAAGCAGTTGTCTGCTTATGCACCAATTCCCACTTCAAAAATTCATAACTCAAAATCCAGAGCTCTTTTCAAGAAACTTTCTTCTACAAACTTGTTTAGAATTGAGGTAACTTCCTTACCTTAAAATTTCAGTCCATAATTTCTTATAGTTTGGCTTGGAACTTCCAATTTTCACCTCGACCGTGCTTAAATCTAAGATTCTGCCTTCTCTTTGTTTTCTTCACTCCTTGTTCTTCTCCTCCTGAAATCTTCTTCCGGCAAGACGATCTCGCAACCTAGATTCTCTCAGTTTTCGAATGGTACCGATTTCACTAAATTTTTTCATGTCAACTGCCGAAACCAAGCTTTTGAAGTTCTTCTTCCAAAAACACTTCACACCACCTCCCAAGTTCAAGGATTAACCGCCACGTTACCCCCACCCAAGTTCAATGGGTTTTCATTATTGTAACAAATTAAGAACCCCACTTCAATTTCTTTAAAAAAATTCTTGTTCAGGTTGAACAAATCGTGAAAGATGAAACTAGAATGACAGCTTATGAGATTTTGGACAATTTTTGTGAATTTATACCCTTAAATCTCTCCTGCAGACGCAAACACAAGTACGATTAATTTGCTTCTGCACATTCATTTTCTTTTTTCAGTGAAATCATAAGAAATTTTGGACTACCATAACTGCAAGATAGACATAGCAATACAATACTGAATCTAATCCAAAATTTTAGAACAAATAGACTTTTAAGATAAACGTCTTGTAAATATTATCTTGTATAAACGTCTTGTAAATATTATCTTGTACTTGTTATTAATGTTCTTATGAAGTCCCTTTTGTGTTAGATGCTCCTTCTCCACTTGTCAACCTTCTTAAAACATGTCCAATGCAGTCTTCCAATCTTCCTTCCAAATCCTTAAGAATAAAAATTTAGCTTTATACATCAAACTTGAACCTTTCAAAATGAAATACTTCACTCAAAGTCATTTCATTATCGCTCAAATGAGTTAGCTCCCAAATTCTAATTCGATTAGTTTCCAAAAGAACCTTACTCTGAAATAGTTTGTATCCACTCGTAAAGGCTAAGAAGAGACTATTCTAAAAAAAAAAAAAAAAAAAAAAAAAAAGGATCGCCTTGTCAAGAGAGAAGAAAAAAAAGATGAGAAAACAAGTAACTTATCTTCTATATGGTTCAATCACCACAATATTGATCATTTCTCTTGTATATCTTGTTCAAGTGAAAAAAAGTGTAACAACAATTAGTAACCAATCTACTATTGAGATAATTTTGATCATAAATAGAATTGATCCTCATAGATTTAGCTAGTTTATCTTGTTGCAGTTTAATGCTCAAAGCATAAGAATATTATATTTTTCACAAAGGGGCTTGAGTAAACAACAAAGTACCTTCTTGAGTTGGTTTTAGTAGCTCATTTCTTTTCCAACCCCAGAAGAATAGCAATTGTAAGCATAACAAAGTACCTTCTTGAACTGAGACGTATGCATCCCATGTGTTGCAACACACCGACTCTCTCATGATTGTGTTCCATGCTTGATTATGACATACCGTTCTTCCTCATGTATATTGAAAAGTGTTAAAACAGTAATTATTTAAAGTGAAACAGACATTTTATCTTACTTTTATCTCTCAACAAAATTGTAAGCATCCTATATACAAAAGATTTAAAAGAGAGAGATAAAAAAAAGAGAGAAATCAATGAGTTAGAAGAATTTATTTGTACTATTTTTCCCGTTCTACTTCTCAAGAAATCTCAGCTCTTCATGTGGATGTAGGCACCTCTTGTCAAACCATGTTAAAATCTTATTGTCTACTTCTCATCCCTTACCTTGCATGCGTAAATCTGCATTATAAGTCTTTTGATCTTAAAAAAAAAAATCGCCATTATTGCTAAGCATTAAGAGCTCTCAATCTTTCTCTTCCTTCTTTGTACAAAATAATTTACTTTTTTCTCAGCATTCAAACCCAAGATAGAATCACCAGCAAACAAATCAATTATGATCTCAACATCTTCTTTTAATTTAATAGGAAACTATGCACAATATTAATAATACTTTAATATGTAAAGAGGGTGATAAAGCATCAATCTGAAAGAGGCCAAGAGAACTACTGGATAGATGGAAGCCTAAAAAATAGTTTTAAAAAAATGAGTGGTGTTTGTACTTATGGTTTCTATGGAGCTACATTAATTCCTCTCATTAAAAGAAAAAAGTATCCCATGTAAAAATTTTATGGAAAGAGAACTCCCAAGAGATGATTGTAACTGTAGTCTCGAAAAAAACACTAGTAAAGAATTGTAACAAAAAAAAAAATGTTGTGAGGTATATAGATTAGGCCCAAGAACATGAGTCAAAATAATATTCATAACATGATACGAGCAACAGAAGCAAGATTAGAATAATAGAGCCTTCTTCAACCTCAGGCTTTAAATTGGGATAACCTGTTTGATGTCTTGACGTGTTAAAAACCTATTTGTGAAATCAATAAAAAAGAAAACATAAAGAGTACGAAGTAAATAAACGACCTTTAAGCCTGAGCTATGCGTGCATCATCTTTTGAGCCAGGATAGATGTCAGACCCCGTACCAGATTATCCTTCTAACCTGGATGGAATAGTGACTGCAGCAGTTACCAACCCTTTTGCTGACACTTACTGCCTATCTTACGTGTTAAACCTTGCTCAATCCCTGAATACATACATATTAACTCAGAACTTAACACATTTATATTACATAGTTTCGTAGCATTGTTTATACATAGATAATACAACCTAGTGAACCCCATCAAGAATACTAGTCACTAGACAAACACATGTGTACTAACCAACATAGGTTTTCAATTACGCTTCCCTCAACCTGCTTCTTTGAGTGGCAGAGCAACAGCAGAATAGTCTTTTGGGAACTGACCGTTACCTGAAAGAAAACATTTGAAAACGTGAGCTAGAAGCCTAGTGAATGACTTAATAAAACATAAATCTCATGCTTAAACTGAAAGCTCGAAAACATAATACTGAAACTAAAATATACCAAGCAACCATGTACATAAAACCTTTACAACCATTGTGTCTGAAACCTGAATCTTAATTGAGACCCCTACTTTGATCTCTTCATATTGAGCTATGGCTAGGAGGGACCCCTATGTCGATCTCTTTAAAAATATATCGATGGGCATCTCAAGCAACTTCCTCTAAACATTAGCATTGATAACTACTTTTAAACACCATTAAATATCATTATTACTTAGTTGAGAACGAGCATACCTCACTCTAGCTCCCAACGTCTGTTATCGGCCATGAGACTCATACTTCGGCCTCTCTTTGCTGGTTTATGGCCTAAGAGACCCATAATTCGGCCTCTCCATCAAAACTACCCACGTGTACGTGGAGGTTTCTATGTACCGTCAACACCTTAGATACATTTATTCAGATACCTTTTTTACCTTCAGGAATATAAACACCATTAAATATCATTGCATTTAGGAATATCAACGCATGTACTTTAGCAATCTTAGGTATATAAACATAGCACATCAAGCTTAGTTTTAACCCTAACGCATGGTTCATACTTTATAAAAATAAGTTGGCTTAAATCGTGTTGAACTAGCTTGTAAACACTATTAGCATGCATTAGATATGGAAAACGCATACATTAGTAACATCATGCGTTGATAAACATTCATAAGCATTCACAATTCCACAATATTCTTCTAGCCTAGGAGAAGATATGACTGCCTTTATCCTTAGTTGAGAGTGAACTACTAGATCTAACCCTCAACGTCAACCTTAGTCGGGGAGAACCCTTTTGCTCAATCCCTCAATGTCGTATTACTTACGTGCACGTGGTTATAACTGAGTACCATCATACCTTGGGTACTTCTGCTCAGATACCTTCTCAAATGTCCTTCGGTATCAAGTTGGTTCGGTACCTTCTCGAATGTCCTTCAGTACCAAGTTGGTCAGATACCTTCTCAAATGTCCTTTGATATCTGGTTGGGCAGATACCTTCTCAAATGTCCTTCGGTATCGCTTTTTAAGTAAAACTAGTCATAAACATTTAGTTGAACACAAGGCTTAGTGCTCAAATCATCATACTAGTTCATCTATCATACTAGTTCATCATAAAAATGGAGTTACTTAAACATGCTGAAATTATTTGGAGAAGATAACATATTTACATCATGTCAATTCCATGGAAAACATGCTTTACTTAGCATGAGAAAATGTTTCACAAATACGTTGCTTGGCACTTCATTTAAACACTTAGCATGAGGAATATCTTCAAAGAAATCATAGTTTCTAACACTTAGCATGAGAAATAACTTCAAGAAAATCATGGTTTCTAAATCATTAAAACATCAATTCATCACATAGTCACTCATAGCTCGTTGGCCTCTTAACGGGTTATATGCCTCTTCTAGCTCTTCTTGGCCTGAAAGGACATAATTCCTGATTAAACTACTTAAAATTCCTAGGAAAATACCTCAAATAGAACTTTCATCATCAAAGACACCTTTACCAGCGAGATACTCATCATGAGTGAATTCTTCTCATGAGCGAGATCCTCTTCATGAGCGAGATCCTCCCCATGAGCGAGATCCTTTCATCCTAGCGATACTCACCTTTTCAGCGAGATTCAACCCAATTTCTAGCAAGATTCCCTTCTAGAGCGAGATCCTCATCACAAAATTAGTGAGACTTCCTTCATTAGCGAGATTCTCATCACAAAATCTCGCTATAGTCTCCATGGTGAGCTGTTTGCTTGTTCTTCCTAAGCAGCTGTCTGCTTATGCACAAATTCTCTGTTACAACTTTAAAAATTCATAACTCAAAATCCAGACCTCTTTTGAAGAAACATCCTTCTACAAACATGTTTATAATTGAGTTAAATTTCTTACCTTAAAATTTCAGCCGAAAATTCTTCATAGTTTGGCCTAGAGCTTCCAATTTTTACCTCAGGCTCTGATTAACCCGAGATTCTATCTCTTCTGTAATTTCATCACTTTCTGTTCTTCTTTTCCTGCAATCTTTCTCCGACAAGACAATTTAGATTCTCTCAGCTTTCAAATGACACTGATTTCACTAAATTTTCTTATGTAGACTGCACAAACCATGCTTTTGAAGTTCCTCTTTCTTTTAATCTTCCTACCGCCTCCCGAATTCAAGGATTAACCGCCACGTGCCAAACCAATAAGTAAGTTTCCTTATTTAATGTGTTTTTCTTTTCCTTTCTCTACAATTTCTATAAATAATAAGAATTTTCAATTATTAAATATTTAATATATCATTCCTTTGGCTAAACATACTTGTTTAGGAACTTAGAATTCGGGAAATATACTTAGCTACACAAGAGCTTATTTCTTCTTGCTTCCATCCTCTAACCCTCCTAAAATGTGGCTTCATTTAACTCATTAGGAGACATCTCATTACTTACTCTTACTTAAAGTAATTAGGGTTCGGGTTTTACAATAGATCCTGTCAATAACCTGAAATGAAGAAGTTAATTCACAATCCTTTTGAAGAACATAATACGCATCAACATGTGTACTTGGATACTTTGATAAGGAAACCATACCTAGGAAGGCCATATAAAACAAGAATAACAGTAACTTTACATCGACGGATTAATCTATAAGGCTCTATAAACATGTCGATTATACAATAGCCTATGCCAATCCTCGGCCTCTTTGAGATTTGCAGAATTTGTTGGGAATATAATGACAGACCACATTGAAAAATTAAATTTGTGTAATTGGAAATAAAGAAATATCTAAGAGTGGGGAAATGTCATACGATAGCAACAGTCTGCTCTTCTGATAAGCAGAGTCCTCTAGTTTTCGACAAGTAATGATGACCCTATTAACCACAAGCAAAAAGAAAAATTAAATGAGTTCTTGATAAGGACGACGATGACATGCATTGCATAACACAAACAAGGTCCATTAGCTCTTACATTCTTTTCTCCTTCCATGGCCACATTAAGCACTAGCCTCTCAACCAACAACATGGGAACTTGTTGTTCCAGTTTCATATTCAGACCTCATAAAATTCTTGAATTTCGAGGTGTAGTGGTTGACATTAATGAGTATCCATGATTATTGAGTCCAAACACTCTAAACAGAGCTTCCGTCCATCATTAAGTAAAAGATAACTAGTGTCTCTTGGCTTCATCAATTAAAAAGTTAGTTCTGAGTTCAACTATAATGAACTGATGTGTGGAAAGCAATGATCAAACAGCTGTTTCAAATCGAGTTCAACCAAGATGACGAGAGCCATTTTCTAAAGATATTGTTTCTTCCGAATATGCACATGTGACCGGTAGAAGGGAAGAGAGTAAACACTATGAGACAAAAAATAATTTTAAAAAGTACCTCCATTCTTTCACAGCTACAACATCTCGAAGTTCCATCTTTTTCAATTCAATGTTGGAGGGTTGCTGCTGCCATTTGAGTACACAAAGACTTGAGCCTGTCACGTGACATCATCCAGACCAGCCTAGCACAGTTTCAAGCGTAGCTAAACTAAAATAAACATGACCAGAAGAGTGTAAAAAGATCGTCTAGCAGCATTGAATAAAAGCCACAAACAAAAATAAAGAGAAAACAACATTTAAAATTTTACAAGTTAACCATTTGTAACAATATGTAGTATTTTATATGAAATTCAACTTTCTACATACATTCAAGTCCAAAGCTATCACACCCCTCCCCAGGCCACCATCTAAGCCTAGAGAAGGGCGTGACTGCAGCAGTTATCAACCCTTAGGCTGACACTTACTGCCTAAACACTCTTGCGGAATAACTCTGATACCAAATACAAATTATATGCAATGGGACGGCTGTAGGCTCACAATTTATTAACTTAGAAACTTAATATGTTAAAAGTATTTACAACATTAGATTTACAAGTCCCAAAACCCACAAACCCTAGTCCCTATATGAACAATAGTAACATGTGTACAATAGTAACAATAACCACCTAACAAACAGTTACAAGTCTTTTGGTCCTTTAGTGGCAGAACAGATACTAAGCTATCTTCAGAGGATTTGACCGCTACCTGTGGGGGGGGGGGGACAAAAACTTTTGAAAACGGAGTGAGCTTACGCCCAATCAGTGACCGAGAAAACATAGTAAATTCTCATGCATGATTTCAGTAGTGAGTTTTTAACTGAAACATAAACTATTACAGTACTTGTACTGCAGCATAAACGCTTTCCAAGCGTAAAACATGTAAAGCTGTTTTAAACATAAAACAATAAAAGCATTTCTCAAATCAAAGTACTTTATAACTAGTAAAATAATCCCAACACTAACTACTAGTCCAGAGAGAACCCTTTTGCTCAATCTCTGACTTTATTCACCTGTGGCCACATTAGGTACTACTGCGCAGATACCTTCTCCTTGTACTTTAGTATCGAGCTACTAGGATACCTTCACCAATGTACTTCAGTATCCCGTTGGCTTGGTACCTTCTCAAATGTACTTCATAGATACCTTTTCCTTGTACTTCAGTATCTAGTTGGGTGGATGCCTTCTCCTTGTACTTCGGCATCGCATTTTACCAAAACTATTTATAAACAACTTTTCTCTTTAAAGCATGTACAATATAACACATATACAACATGGCTTTAAAGATGGTAACGCATGTTGGATAAAATCAACATATGTAAATAGTTTTTCAACGATAGGCATGCGTTCACAACACAATTCAGATCTTGCTTGGAAACCACTTTATAAAACTAGTAAGAATGAGAATATTTTCGCAAACATGCTTTCTGTAAAACGTTTGTAATCAAAACAGTTTAAAAACATTTTAGTTCGAAAAAATTTTAGCCACTCACCTCGATTTCTTAGGAGCTTTTCACTCTAGTAGCTCCTCGAGCTCCTTTTCACCCATAGAATCCAAATTCAACTTACAACTTAGATTACTCATAGTTCTGAACCTTATTTTGAAAGACTTCCTTCTACAAACTTATTCTAAAATGCCTCAGGAATATTACCCTATACTTTCAGCTTAGAATTTCTCGTGGTTTGGCCGGAATCTCAAAATATTCAAGACTGGCTCAGACTGATCCGACAGTCTGACCCTTCTGCTTTCTTCTCAACCTCCAGCCCATCTCCTTTGAGTCTTTTCCTCCAGAAGCTCTACTCTAAAAATGATACTTCTAGAGCTTTCAGATGGCTTTAGAATCACTCCAAACGCACAAGTAGATTGGAAGATCTCCTCGTCCAAATTTGACACATTCCTCTTAACCCTCACTGCTCTCTACTTTCTCTACGAAATTTATGGTTTTTGTGTGATTTGAAAATGAAATCCCAACTCCCTCTTTATAGCCGTTCAAATTGCTCGTGGGATTGATAGCACCTACTTGGCTGCATGGCTAAATGTTTAATCCTCCCTTTATCAACGTAAGCTGACTTCACCTTAGTTCAATGTGTTCTTCCCAAACACATCCAACACAATTTCTTAGGATTTAAGAATTTCTCCTAATCGGACACCTAAATTTTAATTGACGTTTGCCCTTACGTCTTCAAGGTTTGTTTGTATTCAAATTAGGGTTTTTACATGCATAATCAACCGTAACGCGTCCAAATACATCACCCAGAAGCTTGCTCGGCCGTTCAATGCATAGGCGAGGCGTGGGCGTGACGTTCGAATCGGACAAAGCAAGGCTAACGGATAGGCGCTCTTGCTCTTTCCACTCTTGGCAGTGTCGCTCTCTCCACTCTCGACAGTGTCTCTCTCTCCCACTTTCTCGCTGGTCTCGCTCTCTCCACTCTCGCTCTCTCCCCCCTTCTAGCTAAAAAATCTCGCTCTCTTCACTCTCGCTCTCTCTAGCAATCTCGCTGGTCTTGCTCTCTCCAATCTCGCTCTTTCTCTTGCTCTCTCCAGCTTTCTCTTTTTCTCTCCACTCTCGCTCTCTCCAGCTTTCTCACTCGCCTCGCTCTCACCACTCTCGCTCTCTCTAGCTTTCTCGCTAGTCTTGCTCTCTCTAATCTCACTCTTTCTCTCGCTCAAAATCTTGCTCTCAATGATCTCGCTCTCAACGATCTCTCTCTTAGCTACTGAGAACATTGTTGTCTCCGTGAAATTCCTACACGATTGTGCCACTAGTCACTTGCCTTCCAATGTTTTGTGCACAACACGCATTACACATAACTTCCATATTTTTCTCGGTCCTTCAGCCATAACGCATTTCACATAAATTTTTCATACTTAGCCAATTTTTCCCAAATTTCCCAAACTTAATTTCCATATTATTCCACACTAGCTCAACCTACTTATTATTTTTCCCCAACTTTCCCAACTCAATTCCATATTTTTCTTTTCAAATCCCCATTCTTTCTTCACCATTCCACACTAACTTTCTCATCAACATACTTATTATACAAATTTCATTACAATTTTACCAATTTAAGCTCGGCTTAATTTATTCAAAGAAAATATACTTAACACTTAGAAATTTCCTTTCCTTTAACTTAGGATTTAACTTTCACTTAGTTAATTCCTTTTATCACTTGCTTAAGTAAGGAAAAAAGAAATCAGGGTTTCACATTTACTTTCCCCTTAAGAAAATTTTGTCCTCGAAATTTACTCGAACTAACTCTGGTTTAAGGTTTCACAACAACCACTGTTGTAACCTCCTATAACCTTGTCTATTACCACGCTTCCACTACGCTACTCTGATATCAATTCCTTAGTTTATCCAATGATACCTCACCTAGCTATCTCTAAGCTAGATGTTGAACCAAACTATCTACCACATAAACAATTTTATCTCAAACTTTAAATGAGAATAACTGAAATTCATACTTGCCTCCCTTGGTAGATCTTTAGGTATACATATTCTACCTTCTTTTAATAGCACTTTATCAACTCTTAGTTGATAGTCCGTCCTCAATCCTTTATCCACTTCTTCAGCTAACTTCTTCAGATCAGAATCCTTTAATTGCTCACGTAGAATATTTTCTACAAGAGTAGGACGCACTTGAAATAAGGCTAGTAATCCTCCTTTTCGACCGATTGATAATGCTGCCCTAGCATTATACAACTCATGGATCATCTAACTTTTAGTAAATTAATACCAGCTCTAGCTGATCTAGTTTTTCGACTTAAGGCATCAGCTACCACATATGTTTTACCTAGGTGATGGTCAATTGTACAGTCATAGTCTTTAATCAATTCAAGCCATCTTCTCTGTCTTAGGTTTAGTTCCTTTTGATCAAATATATGCTTTAGACTCTTATGGTCTGTAAATATATGACATCGCTCATGAAATAGGTAATGTCTCCACAATTTTAGAGCTAACACAACTGCTTCTAACTCTAAGTCGTGTGTAGGGTAATTACATTCATGCTTCTTTAATTGTCGCGAAGCATAGGCTATTACTTTTCCCTTCTGCATCAGCACACATCCTAATCCTTGTCGGGATGCATCACAATAAACTTCAAACCCCTTACCTGGTGTAGGTAGAGTTAATACTAGTGTTGATACTAACCTTTGTTTCAGCACTTGGAAACTATGCTCGCATTCTAGCGACCATTCAAACTTCGCATCTTTTCTCGTCATGTTTGTCAATGGAAGAGCTATCTTAGAGAAATCCTCCACGAATCTCCTATAATAACCTACTAAACCCAGAAAACTGTGTACTTCGGTTACATTCAGGGTCCGTTCCCAATTAACTATTGCTTCTATCTTTTGGGAATCAACACTAACTCCGTCAGCTGAAACTATATGCCCAAGAAATATGACTTGATTTAACCAAAAATCACACTTACTAAATTTGGCATATAACTTCTTTTCTCTTAAAGTTTTAATACCATCCTTAGATGTTCTTTGTGTTTTTCCGCACAACTGGAATACACTAGTATGCCATCTATGAATACTATCACAAACTGATCCAGATAAGAATGGAATATCCTATTCATCAAGTCCATAAATACCGCAGGAGCGTTTATCAGTCCAAATGGCATTACTAGGAACTCAAAATGTCCTTATCTAGTTCTGAATGCAATTTTTGGAACATCTGTGTCTTTCACCTTCAACTGGTGATAGCCTGACCTCAAATCTATCTTAGAGAACACCGTTGCTCCCTTTAACTGATCGAAGAGATCATCTATACGAGGCAATGGGTACTTATTCTTAATGGTCACTTTATTCAACTGTCTATAGTCTATGCATAATCTAAGAGTACCGTCTTTCTTTCTAACAAACAAGACTGGCGCTCCCTAAGGCACTGGGTCGAATGTACCCCTTATCCACAAGTTCCTGTAATTGAACTTTTAACTCTTTCAACTCCATTGGGGCCATCCTATATGGTGCTTGGGATATAGGTGCAGTACCAGGAATTAACTCAATGGTAAATTCCACTTCCCTATTAGGCGGTAAGCCTAATAATTCTTCAGGGAACACATCTAAGAATTCTTGTACTACAGGTACATCCTCAGGTTTTAGTTTCTTATCTTGGGAAACTACCACAGATGCTAAATAAGCTTCACATCCTTTACTCAATAGTTTCCTAGCTTTTACAGCTGATATTAAACTTCCTGGGAGTATTCTTTTACTTCCTACCAGAGTTATTTCTTTTTCACCGGGTTTCCTAAACACTATTTCTCTTCTAAAGCAATCCATAGTGGAATAGTGTTTACTTAGGAAATCCATACCTAAGATAACATCAAATTCCAGTAATTCTAATGGAATCAAGTCGACCTAAAAACTTTGGTCTCCAAGAATTACTTCACAATTCCTATAATACTCATGCACCACAAGAGTATCTCCTACGAACGTAGAGATAAATAATTCCTCATCCATACGTTCAGGTATTTTATCTATATGTAATGTACACATACTAGATATGAATGAGTGTGTAGAACCAGGATCAAATAATGCATAAGCGGATTGATTACATAAAGTTATCGTACCAGTTACGACATCTGGAGCTTCTTTCGCTTCCTGGTGTGTCATAGCGTACATTCTTCCCTGCTGCTGCTGCGGTGGTCATCCAACTACCCCTTTCTGCTTAGCCACATCGAATCCTTCTCCCCTAGTCCCGGTCGTTCTAGGTTGGTTTACCGTCTGGGTAACTCCTCTTTGCTCATTCTGTGCTCCATGACCTAGCTGAGGACAATCTCTTTTGAAATGCCAGCTTGTCCGCACTGGAAACACACATTCCTATTACCATAACATACTTCTGTATGAGGCCTACCACAGTTTACACAAAGTGGTTTCCTCCCCGTACTAGCCACCGACTCACTAGCACGACCTGATACTGATCTATCACTTTGTTTAGCTACAGGTCTGGACATCTTTCGACTCAAACTTTGTTGGCTCATGCCCCCAAAACTCCTTATCCCCAACTATCTAGAGAACGAGGATCTAAATTTTTTACTTCTTGTTTCTCCAGGCACTCTAAACTGTCCTTCTCCTGGTTGAAGTATATCTTCCCTCGCTACACTCTACTCTACTCGGATAGTGGTATCAACTAACTGAGTGAAATTCACCCAATTAGATGTAGAGGTAACGGGTGTACGTATTTTCCTTCTTAGGCCACTCTCAATTCTCCTACACCTCCTCTTCTCTTCCGTGATGATCAGAAGGGCAACTTGAGATAACTCAGTAAATTTTTGTTCATACTCAGCAACCGTCAACACTCCTTGAGTTAGCCTAAGGAATTCCTCCCTCTTCGCATCTCTAAAAGAACTAGGGTACTATTTATCCTCAAATACTTGTCTAAACTCAAACCAAGTCATAGTTTTTGAACTACTCCTTCTAGCCTCTATCACTTTCCACCACTTCTCAGCCCATTTTTGCAGCAAGAATGCCGCTAACTCGACCTTACGGTCCTCAGGGCATCTTATAACTTTAAAACACTGTTCAATCAAATCCAACCAAGTCTCAGCATCTAATGAATCTGTGGCTCCATCGAACGTCGTTGCTCTAAAAGCTTTCAGCCTCTCGACGACGAACTTCTTTTCTGGATCGTTTTGAATCGATCCTACACTCGTCGCTAATCTTTGACTGATTCTATCGAACACTCAATCCTCCATCTCAGGATCTATACCTACCTTTGGTGTACTAGACTTGTTTTCAGAAGTTGCCTCCTGTTCTACTGAGTCTCTAACTCTTTTCCCCTTCGGATCTGGGTCTGACAAGACCTCAAGACCTCTACTGGTAATGTCAATATTCCTCTTCTCAGTCAACTTGCTTCGCTTGCCACTTCTTCTTAGCATCTTTGTCTAATTATTAGGTACACATGTTAGGGACTTATCTATGGGACTTAATCTAATGCATGAACTCTCTCTTTCACCCAAAGTCTTATGTTTTAGTACTAAGCTAGCTTAAATCTTTCCCAAGTTTACGTATAACCTTTAGTACCAAGCTAGTATCAACTTAGACTTTACACCAAACCTTTTCCTAAGGTTACGTATAACCTTTGTTCCGATACCAAACTGGTACCAGCTAACTCTTTAACCTTCCCAGAAACTTATACTGGATACCAAGCTGGTATAAACTAATTCCTCAATTGTCCCAAAAACTTATGCTCTAGTACCAAACTATCACACCCCGACCCAGACCACCCTCTTAGCCTAGAGAAAGGCAAGACTGTAGCAGCTATCAACCCTTAGGCTGACACTTACTGCCTAAAAACTCTTGCGGAATAACTCTGATACCAAATACAAATTATATGCAACGGGACGGCCGTAGGCCCACAATTTATTAACTTAGAAACTTAATATGTTTAGAGTATTTACAACATTAGATTTACAAGTCCCAAAACCCACAAACCCTAGTCCCTATATGAACAATAGTAACATGTGTACAATATCAAAAGTAACCACCTAGCAAACGGTTACAAGTCTTTTGGTCCTTTAGTGGCAGAGCAGATACTGAGCTATCTTCAGAGGGTTTGACCGCTACCTGTGGGGGGGGGAACAAAAACATTTGAAAACGGAGTGAGCTTACGCTCAATGAGTAACCGAGAAAACATAGTAAATTCTCATGCATGATTTCAGTAGTGAGTTTTTAACTGAAACATAAACTTTTACAGTACTTGTATTACAGCATAAACGTCCAAGCGTAAAAAAAGTAAAGCTATTTTAAACATAAAACAATAAAATCATTTCTCAAATCAAAGTACTTTATAACTGGTAAAATAATCCCAACACCAACTACTAGTCCAGAGAGAACCCTTTTGCTCAATCTCTAACTTTATTCACCTGTGGGCACATTAGGTACTACTGCTCAGATACCTTCTCCTTGTACTTTAGTATCGAGCTACTAGGATACCTTCTCCAACGTACTTCAGTATCCCATTGGCTTGGTACCTTCTCAAATGTACTTCATAAATACCTTTTCCTTGTACTTCAGTATCTAGTTGGGTGGATGCCTTCTCTTTGTACTTCGACATCGCATTTTACCAAAACTATTTACAAACAACTTTTCTCTTTAAAGCATGTACGGTATAACACATATACAACATGGCTTTTAAGATGGTAATGCATGCTGGATAAAATCAACATATGTAAATAGTTTTTCAACGATAGGCATGCGTTCACAACACAATTCAGATCTTGCTTGGAAACCACTTTATAAAACTAGTAAGAATGAGAATATTTTCGCAAACATGCTTTCTGTAAAACGTTTGTAATCAAAACAGTTTAAAAACATTTTAGTTTGAAAACATTTTAGCCACTCACCTCAATGTCTTAGGAGCTTTTCACTCAAGTAGCTCCTCGGGTCCTTTTCACCCCTAGAATCCAGATTCAATTTTCAACTTAGATTACTCATAGTTCTGCACCTTATTTTGAAATACTTCCTTCTACAAACTTATTCTAAAATGTCTCAGGAATCTTACCCTAAACTTTCAGCTCAGAATTTCTCGTGGTTTGGCCGTAATCTCAAAATCTTCAAGACTGGCTCAGACTGATTCGACAGTCTGACCCTTCTGCATTCTTCTCAACCTCTAGCCCAGTTCCTTTTTGAGCCTTTTCCTCTGGTAGCCCTACTCTGAAAACTAGACTTCTAAAGCTTTCAGATGGCTTTGGAATTACTCCAAACGCACAAGTATATTGGAAGATCTTCTCATCCAAATTTGACACATTTATCTGAATCCTCACTACCCTCTACTTTCTCTACGAAATTTATGATTTTTGTGTGATTTGAAAATGAAATCCCAACTCCCTATTTACAGGCGTTCAAATTGCTCGTGGAATTGACAGAACCTACTTGGGTGCATGGCCAAATGTTTAATCCTCCCTTTATCAACGTAAGCTGACTTCACCTTGGTTCAATGTATTCTTCCCAAACGCATCCAACACAATTTCTTAGGGTTTAAGAATTTCTCTTAATCGGACACCTAACTTTTAATTGACATTTTCCCTTACGTCTTCAAGCTTTGTTTGTATTCAAATTAGGGTTTTTACATGCATAATCTACCCCAACGCGTCCAAATTCATCGCCCAGAATCTTGCTCGGCCATTCAATGCATAAGCGAGGCGTGGGCGTGACTTTCGAATCAGACAAAGCAAGGATAACGTATAGGTGCTCTCGCTCTTTCTACTCTCGGCAGTGTCGCTCTCTCCCTCCTTCTCGCTCAAAATCTCACTCTCTTCACTCTCGCTCTCTCCAGAAATCTCGCTGGTCTTGCTCTCTTTCCCGCTCTCTCCAGCTTTCTCTTTTTCTCTCCACTCTCGCTCTCTCCAGCTTTCTCGCTGATCTCGCTCTCTCCACTCTCGCTCTCTCCAACTTTTTCGTTGGTCTTGCTCTCTCCAATCTCACTCTTTCTCTCGCTCAAAATCTTGCTCTCAATAATCTCGCTCTCAACGATCTCGTTGATCTCACTCTCAACGATCTCGCTCTTAGCTACTGCGAATATTGTTTGTCTCCGTGCAATTCCTACACGATTGTGCCACTAGTTACTTGTCTTCCAGTGCTTTGTGCACAACATGCATTACACATAACTTCCATATTTTTCTCGGTCCTTCAGCCATAACGCATTTCACATAAATTTTCCAAACTTAATTTTCATATTATTCCACACTAGCTCAACCTACTTATTATTTTTCCCCAACTTTCTCAACTCAATTCCATATTTTTCTTTCCAAATCCCCATTCTTTCTTCACCATTCCACACTAACTTTCTCATCAACATACTTATTATGCAAATTTCATTACAATTTTACCAATTTAAGCTCGACTTAATTTATTCAAAGAAAATCTAACTTAGAAATTTCCTTCCCCTTAACTTAGGATTTAACTTTCACTTAGTTAATTCCTTTTATCACTTTCTTAAGTAAGGAAAATAGAAATCCGGGTTTCACAAAAGCTACAAAATCAACTATATCAAGGAATGAGAGTACCTTCAAGGAGAACATATCAAGAGTGTTTTGCACATCACTCAACATTGTTGCGGCAAGGAAGATAACCTTCGCAATTTTGAAATGAAATAATTCCATTGCATACGAAATATAAGCACCACCAAAATCATGCCCAACTAGGATAACCTGCATAAGTTAAGAAGATAAAAAAAATTAAGCTTTGAGGGAGTCAAGTGCAAAATACAATAGCTTAATAAAAAAATAGACAATCGAAATAGAAAAACCTATCTCAATAACATTTTTGTTAAATCACCACTAAACCCAAGCGTTCGTCCAAAAATTAGGATCGAGTAAATTTAATACTCTCCGTGAAATTTCAACACCCATGAGCATGCATATGTATGAATACCAATGCCTACAGAATATAAATCTATATATGTACATACTGTTGGGAATGTCCTAGAACTTGCAGTTCATGTCAAACCTTCTATTTATCAATAATAATGACTTGTTGATTTTGCATCTTATTATGGAAATTCAATAAATGTATCCTTGGCTATAGGATGAATACTGTAACTTTATGTAGTGACATAAACAGGATCAAGTTGACAGTATAGAACTAAAATGGTCTAATAAGTATATGGATGAAATTGGGTATCTCATCCTGGTAACACTATTGGATGCGGCCCACTCTGTAGTTGTTACAAGAAGTTATAAGGTGCTACAAACGATGTGATCCACAAATCATTCATGTTGAGACATGTGAGTGGGGGCATCCTATGCAATGAGTTTGCATATAGACTGGACCAGGAAAATAGTCACTTTTCTTTATAACGACCATTTAGGGTTAAAACTGACTATTTCATTTATCATATAACCTAGTTTAACTCGGTCTTAATCCTGAGCTAGCTATGAACTCTTGTTTGTTCGGGATTATTCTTTGATCTACAAATAGTGAAAGTAGTCCAACAATACTGCTCAATAAGCTTACCATTTTGGGGATAAGATCGGATGAATAGCTAGGGACATAATCTTGCAAGATGGAATTCACTCCTACACTATTTAAGGGTTAGCAGATAGGTTGTTCTCTTAAGTACTGATTCCAGATCTTGAACAATCGGGGCCTTGCCTTCTCATGATAGAGAAAGGATTTGATTCATAGAGATTATGAATCAGAATTGTTTATTAGAGGATCAGTAAGAACTTAAGGAACAAGATGTATTCATAAGGGTAAAATAGTATTCCTGACCTAGCTGTGATTATGAACAACCTGTGAAGGATCGACTTAATGATTATGGTTATTAAGTGGACATAATATATCTCTAGGGAGGGGAGTTCAACTATGGGCTATAGTGAAATGTCACGAATGGGGGTTAGATCGGACTAATGAGTTTAGCCGATTAATCTCGAATCGTTGGAGTCCATGATCTGTAGGTCCGCGATGTACCCCTACTAGCTCGTAAATGGATAAACTTTAGAGTAGCTTGAGAAATTAATTTGAAACGTTCAAATTAAATGGAACAGAAGAATATATATTTAAATATGATTTAAATATATGACGATGATTATTGTGCAAAAAATTAATTCAATATTTTATATTAAATTAATTTGTGGAATTAATTTTAGAAAATAATTTTTCAGTTTATTAAATCAAAATGTTTTTTAAATCAATTTTTTATTTTTAAAAGAAAATTGGAAAATCAGTTTTGCATGCCTCTCAAATGGAAAATGTTGTTTTTCCATTATCATCATCTTCATGCTCACACAAAGCCCATCTCCTTCTCTTCATTAATACTCCAAGCATGAGTTGCAAGCTAAGCAATTCCTTCTTTGCATGTTCATCTGCAATAAATAAAGAAGTTTGGAGTTATTTGAGAAGAGCTAATACAGAAATTTTGAGAGAAAATCTCTGTTAGAAGAAAGAGTTCTTCCAATTGGGCTGTTGTGAGTTCTTCACTGTTCTTCATTGATTCAAGCTATTCTTGAGTCCTACAACTCTGTCTAAAGCTCCAAGAGTATAGTGGGGAAGACCTTGAGGTGGTTCACAGTGATATTTGGAGAAGACCGATGCTGTACAATCAAGTTCTTGGAGAGTTCTTCAAAGGTATGATCTTAAAACCCTCTTTTTGGAAAAGCAAGCTTTAGTTTCTGCCAAAATTAATGAATTTGTATGCTTATGGATCCTTGATACTTCCGCTGCATGTTATTTAACTCTTACACATACATACTTGAATGTGTGTGTGTATATATATATATATTTAGTAAACTGGGTTAAAAGGATGGAAACCTTTTCGCTAGCAGGAAGCTTTTAAAGAACATCCGTGAGTAGCTGCACATATTGCGAGAGATCTGTGATGCTGTTTGGATCAAGTGAATGAATTTCTGAACTAGTTAAGTCTATCGTCATAGCTCTGTAGCCTACATCTTCAAGAAGATCAATAGTTCTATACCAACACCAAGCACCAAAACCACATCCATTGACAAGAATAAAGTGGTTTGTTTCCAAGTCATCTAGCTTTATGTCCTCTCAATTTGAAACTTATTCGAACCATAAATGCTTTTGGCAGGAAACTCAGAAAATAAATTTTTGGAACAATATGTGAAAAAGACAAACAATCAGCAAAACTCTATTGATAATTTGAACAATCCAATTAGTTTATTTAGAAACTTGACATAGAAGTTCATCTATACAAACCCCATTGTTTCCTATGTCCTTTATATTAGTGACTCATTCTGATTCTAAATTAAAATCGTAAGAATTAGACACATACAAATATATAATTAATTCATCAAGTATAATTTGAAAGAGGAGAATGAAACAGTTAGTAAACAAAACTGAAGACTATCATTCTTTTCCCCTCTATTAGCCAAAATTAATTTTCAATTATCCTCCTTGTAGTTTAAATAAGTCTAAATTTAACATACAGTTACAACGAAGTTGTTCGTTAAATACAGGATGGGAAAACGATAATTCACTTCATCGTACTTTGAACGATTAAAATCTTTAAAAGCTCTCATTAGGGTCCAATCGATTAAACTTCCCGCTAAAATTGGTCCAAAAATTTCAATCCAGTTCCCACACAGACAAAATTGAAATTCCCCTAACACAATGCACAATTTCACAATCCACAACACAAAAATTTCAATCAACACTCATCTGTCAATAATCAAACATCGAATCCTCAATCATCTATACCAATCACAGTCACATAATCAAATTCAAATCTCAATGAACCTGATTAACAAGTTGCTGAGGTTGAAAGAGAGGGTCAGTGAGGGAGCGAGCTCAAGAACTCGAACTCCGCGACAAGGCGTTCTGATTCTTCTTACTAGAGGTTGGCTGTCGGAGCGAAGTAGAGCGATCAAACAACACGGGACAATTGAGTGAACGTTTCTGGAAAAGCGCCGCCACTGCCTCCAAAGCCTGATCTAAAGTCAGCAAGTCTCTGATCTTCTCTCTCCCCGAAGAGCACATTCGAGACCATCATTTGCTGGAAATGGACAAGGATGGGGGTCGGGGAAGGTGTTGATCGGATGCTTGGCCGGGTTGTGGGTTTCGCATGGAAGGATGAAAGGAGTCGTGTTGGAAGGGTTTCGCGTGTGGGTTGTGCATGAGTGGAAGTCTGAGAATGAAAGAAAAAAGAAAATATGGGGGAGAGTGAAACAGAAAATGAAAAGAAATGGGGAAAAAAAGAAAATTAGTATTTTTTAAAAAAAAAAAAGCGGATCTTTAATGTTGGTTTTAAACCGACATTAAAGATATACCTACAATGTCGGTTTAAAATCAACATTAAAGATCCGCTTTTTTAAGTAAAAAATGAAACCGACATTATACATCCGATTTCACTTTTTTCAATTGACATTAAAGCCCAAAACTCTTGTAGTGTGTGTTAATTTTATATAAACGATAGTTAAAAAAAAAAAAAGAAAAAAACACTATATATATATATATAAAGAACAAACTATATATGGTAATATAATATATAAACTCTAATTTTATAATTTTCTCTGCTACACGATCACTGAGTAATACTAGACGATCAGCCACAAACACCCAGCGACCATTTACCTAGAACTACACGATTGCTTACAAAATATTACACGATCACTTACCAGTTTCTATACGATCGCCTACCAAATGTTATACGATCGTCTACCAAATGCTACACAATCGCTGAGCTTTGCTACATGATCGCTGAGTAACACTAGATGATCACCCACAAACACCCCGCAATCGCTTACTCGGAACTACACGATCGCTTACCAGTTTCTATAAGATCGCCTACCAAATGCTATACGATCCCCTACCAAATGCTACACGATCGATGAGTAACACTAGACGATCACCTACAAACACTCCACAATCACTTACCCTAAACTACATGATCGCTTACAAAAATTACACGATCGCTTACTAGTTTCTATATGATCGCCTACCAAATGCTATACGATCGCCTACCAAATACTACATGATCGCTGAGCTCTACTATACGATCGCTTAGCTTTGCTACACGATCGCTGAGTAACACTAGACGATCGCCTGCAAACACCCCACGATTGCTTACCCGACACTACACGATCACTTACAAAACATTACACGATCGTTTACCAGTTTCTATACGATCTCCTACCAAATGCTATACGATCGTCTACAAAATACTATACGATCGCCTACCAAATGCTATACGATCGCCTACCAAATGTTATATGATCGCTTACAAGACATTACACAATCTTTCTTGATACGAAAAAAATATTAAGTAAGAGCTTCTTATACTTGACACGTGAAACGTGTAAAGTAAGACCTTATATTACTTGACACGTAAATCGTGTCAAGTACAGGTTCGTGTGAAAATATTTGAAATATTCCGTCAATCTCCACTTTTTTAACAACATTTTTTTGTCCAAAATTATATTACTTGGCGTTTTTCCACAGAAACGTCAAGTAATTAAAAATAACAAGTGTCAAGTATGATAGATTTTGTAGAAGTGGTATATTTTGAACCAAAACTACATTCTTTTCAAATTATACAGATTCATATTTTTCATCTCTGTAATCAAATTATTGTCGCTAATTTGGTAAGTTACATTCAATTTTCATGTTTCAATTACTTTTATATATTAATTTGCATTAGTTATTTTATGCTTTAATTTATTTATTCTACATTACTAATTCTTCGTCCTATAAATCGATTATTCACCTTAACATTGAGAAAGATTTATTTAATCAGATGGATAATGAAGTTGTAATGTTGTGATTTCCTATTATAGAGAACAATTGGATAAACAAAATCAATCGTACAATAAATTTATAAATGCATCCTAAATAAAATTTCTTAATTTATAACTATTCACATACATTCTTTTTCTTGAAGTTGTTGGTTTTTAGATTAAATATATAACATGTTATTGTGAAAAAAACACACACATATTTACTGTTCCTTTGCACATAATCAAGATTTATGAGGTATTAAATTGAGTGTACTACTCAATAAGTTTTGTAGACAACTATCATAGAATCGGCAAAATAAAATCAAAAGGTTTAAGGAACAATAATATAAAACAGCCCTTTATTCCATTTGATTCAGAAAGAAAATGCATTGTGTATTGAAAGTAGACATAGAAAGAAATTAGAAAGATCAACAAGGATAGCGACAAAGACAAGTATCACTTGGCGTTCGAAAGAAAAAGCACAGTCCTATTGCCTTTGCTCCAAAGTAGGCTTTACAGCCACTCATACATTCAGCATCCTTACACCCTCCACCATGCAATGCCTTCTCACATAACATTTCACTTTCAACACTTCTCATCATCGTTTCCCCTGCATTCACCAAAATCCACTCATCGTATGTCAATAAACTATCAACTTTGTAAATATTGAACCATGATGGTTTCGTTTGGATCGATACGATAAATTAATATAATTCGTCATACAAGTAGTTAAAATGAGAAAAATAAAAGCATTCTTGTGATGAAGAAACTCAAAGAAATAATAAAGCTAGGTAGGGGTACCATTGAAAATGAGTAAAACCATAAGAACAATGGCTGAGAGGGAGATAGACTTCATGTTTCTTATTGATTAATCTTTGTGAAATTTTAAATGATAGTATTCAGGAATTGGTGTTTTGGGTATATATAAGAAAAATATGGGTTTGGTTTTGTGTAATTTTCCCTCTTTGCATTAATTTCTATAATCCTTTTTAGAATATTTTGGTGTCATTTTCAAATTTTCATTTAAGAAAAATAATAGAATTGATTTGCTTCTTTTATTTTGGGTAAAGTGGTCAAATGGATGAGGAATAGACACTTCCTTCTTGGGATCCAAATCCAATTATTCCATTTATGTAATAATTGGTTGTTAACTTATTGGTTAAATTATACATTGTGGAATAAAAAACTATGGTCATTTTATTTAATTAGTATCCTAAATCTTGTCATTGCCAAGGATACATTTCTTTTACAATACAATCTGCTAATAATGGGTTGTTAGAACTAATTTCTCTCCTCAAGTTAATTTTGACTCACTTTGTGCATGATAGCAATAGACCGTTGGATAAATTAATAAGTTTATCAATATAAAAGTTAGGTAACATTGTTAAGGACGACAACTATAGAAAAATATTAATGAGTAATTTAGGTCTCGTTTGGTAATCATTTTTTTTAATTAAGTCTATAGATACTATTTCCTCTTTTGTTATCTACTTTTTACAAATGGTTTAGAAAATCAAGCCATAACTTAAAAACTAAAAAAAAAAATAGTTTTAAAAAAGTTGTTTTTGTTTTTTGAATTTGGCTAAGAATTCAATCATTGTATTTAAGAAAGATGAAAACCATCGTAAGAAATCAATAAAACATTTTAGTTTTTTTTTTCTTTCTTGTGAAATTGATAATTTTGAAAAAATTATTCAATGTTTAATTTGTCAACAAAATAAAGTTGAACTGAAACTTGACATTCTCCAACTCTAGAGTATGTGCATATTTGAGTTCCATCATTTACTAAATATCATTTTTAATATGTTTTTTTTTTTTTTTTAACACAAAAAACCACCATCTTCAAAATGACCATCGTTGTTGTACCGTGGAACATCCACTGTCTTGAAAATAAAATTCGACATGAACTCAGTGCTAAATCGTGCTCCCCAAGTTTTACTCAACCTCCAAACTCAAAGGTGAACTCGTTAAAGAAAAGAATGGAATCTTGGAAACTATGCTCATAATAGTATAAATAAAATAATAAAGCAGTAGAAGGAAAAGTTGACCTCTGACTCTCAAGAGATGTAAAAGATTAGGCAAAATTTTAAGTAGGTCAAAAAATTATGGTAGTAAAATTATGGTGTTTTTTATGTGCAAGCAGGATTACCTAAACCCCGATCCACAATTTGGTAGTTACTTTGCATTCCTTTATATTTATATCCCTTTGGCATTGTTAAAACTTTCAATATGAGACAACTCCTTTCCCACTTCCTCTTGTTTTTGCTATGGGCCTTGACCCAAAGTGTAACAACCCATAATTAACACTCTAAGTTAGGGAATGTTATCAAAATTTAACCTGTAACTTACTTTACTAACTCTTATATTTTAGAAAAATTTTAACAACATAACAAGAATCACAACAAAATCAAATTTTACTTTGACACATATTTCAAAGAAACGCACTCCCAATAACAATCAATAACATACTTCTTCTCAGCGAGACAACTAGAGTTACACAAAATCTAACATTCCAATCAATTTAATAACTTAACAAACGTTTCTGAATTCTAGCATGAAATTCGTTACCAATTCAAGATAAAGTCAATCTCAAACTAATGCTTATGTTAAATAAAATAACTATGTCTATTACAACCACCCATCCTATGTCTAAATCATTGAAATAACATAAATAAACACGACAATTAAGTTGCCAAAGTCCTTAACAAAATAAACTCAAGAATGCAGAAAACTAAAAAATACGCATAAAGGTTAGTCTTTCTCAAGTCTCCTCCTCGACATTACCAAGGTGGCAATACTTATAAGCACTTACCAAAACTACATTCTTTTTAAATTGTACACATTCATATTTTTCATCTCTCTAATCAAATTATTGTCGCTAATTTGGAGATTATCTTAAATTACATTCGATTTTCATGTTTCAATTACTTTTATACATTAATTTGCATTAGTTATTTTATGCTTTAATTTCTTTATTCTATTTTTTTAATTTTCATCCTCTAGATCGATTATTCACATAAACATTGAAAAGTGCTATAAGTGATCTTATCCTAATCATTCATGTAGAGGCATGTAAGCAACGGTGTAATATACAAAGAGTTTGTATAAGACCAGACCACAAAATGAATAGTCTCACTATATAACACTGTTGATAGAAGATACTTACATTTCACCAGGAAAACCATAGGTGACTTGACCTGAATCCTAACTGAGTTGTGAACCATGCCTATAAAGCTAACCCTTTGATTTGCATGGAGGAGATGTATCGCCGACTCAATATGTCTACCATTTTGGGAATTTGTCTAATTGGGGAGCTGGGAGCGCAGCTACAAAAGATGCAATGCACTTCTCTATAGTTAGAGAAAGTAGAGAAATTGCTTCCTTAAGGGCTGATTTCAAACTTTGAACAATGTGGCGCCACACCCTCTCCTGGCTCGAGAAGGGTTTGGTCATAGTTGGACTATGACTTATTGTTCATTAGAGGAATCAGTGGTACTTAAGGAGTTATGTTGGGTTTTATGTCATAAAACTCGTGGTTTGTAAACAATAAAACTTATTCTGAAAATTCAATAAAGTTGTTATTGAATATATAAATTGCTTATTTCGTTTTAAAAATAAATCCAATAAACTAAAAGATCCACGACTATTACATGAATACATGAATTTTATGTAGAGACATAAGGTTCGAGTAAATAGTCAAAATGATCTATAATATATGAATAAGATTGGGTGTCTTATTCTGGTAACACTATTGGATGCGACCCACTTTGTAGTTGTTACAAGGAGTTGTAAAGTACTACAGACGAAGTGATCCTGATTCGTACATGTAATGTCATGAGGAGTGGGGGTGTCATGTGCAATATGTTTGCACAAGATCAGACCACAAAATAAGTCACTTTTATTTTATAACGTTGTTTACTTTCTATGACTAACTATTTCACAATAATGACCTAGGTAACTTAACCTGATTCCTTAGCTAACTATGAACTTTTGTTTATTCGGGATTATCCTTAGATTTTTATGGGTGAGGGTTGGCTCAACAACGTCGGCTCAATAAGCCTCCCATTTCAAGAGTAAGACCGGGTAGATAGCTAGGGACATAGGGTGCAAGATGGAATTCACTCCTACCCACTTTTAGGAATAGTAGAGAGGTTGTTCCCTTAAGTGCTGACTCCGGGTCTTGAATAAGAGGCCCGCCCACCAATTGGCTTGAGAGGGACTTGGTTTGATGATCGGATCACAAAAATATTGCATTAGAGGATCGGTGGAACTTAAATAACAAAAGGTAATCTCGGGGGTAAAATAGTCATTTGACTCAGCCGTTATTACGAATAACCTATAAAGGGTTAACTTACGAATCATGGTTATATCGAGTGGACACAATATATATACAGTGAGGGGAGTGCAACTCTGGGCTTTAGTGGAGTGACCTAGTAGTTAACGAATAGGGGTTAATTCGGTGTAAAGAGTTTAGCCAATTAATCTCGAATCATTGGATCCCATGATTTGTAGGTCCACGAGGTCCCCCTACTAGCTCACAAATGGATTAGCCTTTAAGTAGCGTTATAACTTGATTTGAAACGTTCAAATAAGAATTAAGGGAATCAGTAATTATATGTGATATAATTACGCATTTAATTTTAGAATTAAACAAAATTGAAGAATAAATTAATATATAAATATGATTTAAATATTAAATTCATGAGTAGGATTTCATGACGATGGATTTGGTGTTAAATTAATTTGATATTAAATTAATTGCATTAATTAAATTGTTTAATTAATTATTAATTATTAATTTTGAATTAATTTTTGTAAAATTAAATATAATTTCAGTTTTAATTACTGAATTAAAAGTTGAAGTTAAAATTAATTTGTAAATAAGTTTCAAATTAATAAAAGAAGGAGGGGGGAGGAATTGGAAATGGAGAAGTTGGATTTTCCCACTTTCATTTCCAACTTGCTTACACATATTCCACTAAGATTTTCAGTCAAATTCACAAGCATGAACTGTGAATCATGGAAGAGTTGGTTTGCATGGTTATCATACTTTATATACTTCATAATTGAACCAAATTTGGGCATGCAAAAGGGTTGTTTCTGGCTAAAAATCTCTCTTTAAAAAGGGTTCTTCACAAGATGCTAAAACTAGAAAGCTTCCTCCAAATTTCCTTCAATTCAAGCTTAATTTGAGTCCCACAACTCAATCCGAGAAACCTAGAGGATGGTAGGAAAGGCCTTGTGGTGGTTCACAAGCTGAATATAAGGACATAGCAACTGAGGATCGTGATTAAAGTGTTACTTCAATGACATGTTATGAAACCCTCTTGTTAGTTAAAAGCATGTTTAATTCAAAGTCAAAATTAATAAATTAGAATGCTTAATGATCCGTTTTTATTCCATTGCATGTTTTCTAACTCTTTCATTGGTATCAGAGCATCATTTAAGCATTTAATTTGGTTTAATTTTGGCTTGGTGGGTATTTTTTCATAAGATATATGAAAATGGTGAACTAATATAGATTTTTGAGATTTTCCATTAAAATTCTCTTTTATTCCTTTGTTAAATTTTTAATTGGCTCTTCATTAATGAGCTTACATGTATGCTCAAGAGTCTGTAATTTATTTGGAGTCATTAAATTTGAAATTAAGATATAATTAAACAATGAAGTGAAAAAGGTCGAGTTGCTGCAAATTCCAGTGGAGCTTCTGCCTAGCCAGCGTTGCAACACTTCTCATGTTGCTGCCCAGATGTTGAAAATGTTGGATCAACACCAGCACACAGCAGAAGGGAACAGGATCCATAAGCATTCTAATTCATTAATTTTGGTTGAAAAGAAACATGCTAAAAATAGAGTATAATGGGTTTCATGAATATACCTTGGCCGAACCAACGAAATCTCCATTTCCAGTTGCAAAATCCATTGAATCCTTGTGTAGACCACCACAAGATCTTCCCTACTATCTTCTTGGTACTCTAGATTGAGTTGTGGTACTCTAGATTGAGTTCTGGGACTCAAAATAAGCTAAAATCAAATGGAATATGGAGAAAGCTCACTGAACCAACCCATTGAAGAATACCTTTTTCATCCGAATTTTTCAGCGAAAATTCAGTCGGTTCATCCTCTCCACTTTCTTCACTCCAATCTCTTCATTATATTTAGACTATCATGCAAAGATATATGTTGTATGGGATGTAACTCATGCTTTGAGTAAACCAAAGGAGAAGGTGGGTTCCTTGTAAGCTAGTTGAAGATGAAAAACTCATTTTCAATTTTCTGTAATTTTTCAATTTCCAAAAACTATTTTGATTTTAAAATCATATTTTATTTCTAAAATCAAAATTTATTAATTTTAAAAATTAATTTCATAAATTAAATTTCTAATAAAATTAATAAATAATTATTTAAACAATTTAAATAATTCTAATTAATTTAATATCTAATATTAAATTAATTTTTACACAAATTCATCTTCATATATTTAAATCATATTTAAATATATTTTCTCCAATTTCATTTTATTCTAATTTAAACATTTCAAACTACTTATCACGCTACTCTAGAGCTAATTCATTTCCGAGCTAGTAGGGGGACCTCATGGACCTACAGATCATGGGCTCCAACGATTCGAGATTAATCGGCTAAACTCATTAGACCGATCTAACCCACATTCGTTAACTAATGGGTCACTCCACTAAAGCCCATAGTTGAATTCCTCTCACTATAGATATATTATGTCCACTCGATATAACCATGATTAGTAAGTTAACCTTTCACAGGTTGTTCGTAATAACGACAGGGTCAAATCTATGTTTTACCCCCGAAATTACCTCTTGTTCTTTAAGTCCCACCGATCCCCTAATGAACAATTGTTTTGTGATCAAATCACAAAACCGAGTCCACGAGTCCCTCTCATGCCAAATGAGACGGCGGGATCCCATGTTCAAGCCCCAGAATTAGTACTTAAGGAAACAACCTTTCTACTATCCCTAAAGTGGGTAGGAGTGAATTTCCTCTTGCACCCTATGTCTCCAACTATCTACCCAGTCTTACCCCTGAAATGGCAGTCATATTGAGTCGGTGCTGTTAAGCCAACTCTCACCTATGCAAATATAAGGGCAATCCCGAATAAACAGGAGTTCATGGTTAGCTCAGGATTAAGGTCATATCTAGCTACTGCCATGTATTGTAGCTCTGATACAAAATCGTTAGGATATTTTTGTGAATTTTTTCTGCCTTGACAGTTGCTATAAAGATAGGACACGAGCTTTAGTTCATGCAACAAAATAGAGAAAACTAATTTCGATCAGATACACAGTGGAAGAACAAAGACATCGAGCAAAAAGAGAAGAGTTCAAATGATGAAGATGAAGAAGAAGAAGAAAGTGTGAAGATCGATTTATAATGGTTAAGTCGATTGTGACCTACGTCCACTATGAAGGCAGCAAGAAGATCTTTTATTAAGGAAGAAATAAATTAGCTAAGTACATAAACCCTCTAACTCTCAGTGATTTTGTCTCCCAGTATTAATACAACCTACGTCCATGAGCATTAATACAACTGTTATTTAAAGGTGAGTTTGTACACATGAGTTAGTTAGAGAAGCTAAAATTTCTTATGTAGTTCACAATAGCTCTTCATCTATATAGGACTACACGTCGTCTTGGTCGTGCTCATGAATTAGTACTTAAACATGTCCTCTGATATGTATGTCAACCACATAGTATTTACGTAATAAATGTAATCCTAGATTTTAATAGAAGGAATGAATTGTAATAAAAAAATAATTAAATGATCATTAAATAATAAAATATTATTTACGAGACTTTATGACATATATCCCAATAACAAATGTTTGCATTTTTTTCAACCCTTTTTTTAATCAATAAGAGAGAGCTTTTCATATTCGATTGAAATTTTACCACCAAGGTGCCAGTTTGGATTTTTGTGGGTAGTATTGATTTAAATTTTTATACTTTTAGTTGATGATAGAATGTCCTAATTAGTTAATTATGTTAATTTTATATAAACGACAGTTAAAAAAAAAAAGAAAAAGAAAAGAAAAAAACCACACATATATATATATATATATAAAGAACAAACTATATATAGTAATAGAATATTCAAACTCTAATTTTCTAATAATACATTCTTTTAAATGGTGTAGTCATCCCTATATATTTTGAACCAAAACTACATTCCTTTTAAATCATACACATTCATATTTTTCATCTCTCTAACCAAATTATTGTCGGTAATTTGGAGATTATCTTAAGTTACATTAAATTTTCATGTTTCAATTACTTTTATACATTAATTTGCATAAATTATTGTATGCTTTAATTTCTTTATTCTACATTTTAAATTCTTAATCCTCTAGATCGATTATTCACCTTAACATTGAGAAATATTTATTTAAAAAGATAGATAATAAAGTTGTAATGTTGTGATTTCCTATTTTAGAGGACAATTGTGACAATTGTGATAAACAATACCATAAATTTCTCCTGCATTCACCAAAATTCATTCACCGTATGTCAATAAACTATCAACTTTTTAAATATTGAACTTTGATGGTTTCATTTAGGTCGATACGGTAAATTGGTATAATTCATCATACAAGTAGTTAAAATGACAAAAATAAAAGCATTCATGTGATGAAAAAACTAAAAAAAAATAATAAAGCTAGGTAGGGGTACCATTGAAAATGATTAAAACCATAAGAACAATGGCTGAGAGGGAGATAGACTTCATGTTTCTTATTGATTAATCTTTGTGAAATTTTAAATGATAGTATTCAGGAATTGGTGTTTTGGGTATATATAAGAAAAATATGGGTTTGGTTTTGTGTAATTTTCCCTCTTTGCATTAATTTCTATAATCCTTTTTAGAATATTTTGGTGTCATTTTCAAATTTTCATTTAAGAAAAATAATAGAATTGATTTGCTTCTTTTATTTTGGGTAAAGTGGTCAAATGGATGAGGAATAGACACTTCCTTCTTGGGATCCAAATCCAATTATTCCATTTATGTAATAATTGGTTGTTAACTTATTGGTTAAATTATACATTGTGGAATAAAAAACTATGGTCATTTTATTTAATTAGTATCCTAAATCTTGTCATTGCCAAGGATACATTTCTTTTACAATACAATCTGCTAATAATGGGTTGTTAGAACTAATTTCTCTCCTCAAGTTAATTTTGACTCACTTTGTGCATGATAGCAATGTCAGTCTCAAGGACCACAACTTAGAAAAAATATTAATGAAAAATTTAAGTCTCGTTTGGTAATCATTATATTTTTTTTAAAATTAAGTGTATGGGTACCTTATTATGATAACACTATCAGATGCAGCCCGCTTTGTAGATAATACAAACGATGTGATCCTGAATTGTTCATGTGGAGACATGAAAAGTGGGGGCGTCCTATGGTATGAGTTTGTATAAGATCACACCAAGAAATAGGTCACACTTTATAACGCTTTTTACTGTTGAAGACTGACTCTTTCAAATTGATGACATAGGTAACTCGACCTTAATCCTTAGCTAACTATGAACTCCTGTCTATTCGAGATTATCCTTAGATTTACATAGGTGAGGGTTGGCTCAATAGTGCCAGCTCAATAAGCCTCCCATTTTAAGGGTAAGACCGGGTAGATAGCTGGAGACATAGGGTGCAAGACAGAATTCACACCTACCCGATTTAGGGATACTAGAAAGGTTATTCTCTTAAGTATAGAATCCAAGTATTGAACAAGGGGTCCCACCCTCTCATTGGCCCGGGAGGGATTTAGTTTAGTGATTGGATCACAAACAATTATTCATTAGAAGATTAGTGGAACTTAAGAAACAAGATGTAATTTTGGGGGTAAAACAACATTTAACCCAGCTGTTATTACAAACAATCTGTGAAGGGTTGACTTCCTAATTATTGTTAAATCAAGTGGACAGAAATATATCTACAGCGAGAGAGTGCACCTATCGAGCTATAGACGTGTGACTCGGTAGTTAACAAATATTGATTAATTTGATCTAAAGAGTTTAGCCAGTTAATCTCAAATCATTGGAGCTCATGATCTGTAGGTTCATAAGGTCTCTCTACTAGCTCGTAAAATATTAATACCATGGATGAGTGAACTGAGTGATTTTGAAATGTTCAAAATTGAATTTAAGATTTTCAATTTGAAAATTTCAAATTGAATTTAAGATTTTCAATTTTAAATGTTCAAATTGGATTTAGGGTTTTCAATTTTAAGTATTCAAATTTCTAATTAGGGTTTGATAGTTATATTTGATATCATAAACATTTAATTTGGTAAAAAATAAACGAAATTGAAGAGTTTAAAATATTTAAATATTGATTTAAATATTGATGACATGAATAAGATTTCTATTTAAAATTAGGTTTTTGATTAATTTAATATTATATATAAAATTGTTTAATTAATTAAAATCAAATTAATTTTCAATTTTCAATTAAATTTTAGAAAATTGAATTATGAAATTGATTAATTTTGAATTAAATCAAAATAAATTGAAAATTAATAGTTTCGATAGTGGAAAAATCCACATTTTTTTTATTGTTGGGTGAATTGAACACAATCCAACACCTAGCCCATCTCCATGTTGCTTCTGGAAGTGTTAAGAGGTTGATCAATTTGGGATTGCATGTATTGGATACATAAAAACATCTAATTTATGAGATTGAATAATAAAAAAAAAAAAAGACGGCTGGAATTTTGACTTTCTGCAGAAACTATCTCAATTTCTCAAACTCTCTCCTATTCTATACTCAATTCCCTTGATTTTTGAGTTCCACCACTCACATCCAACGTTGAGAATAGAGAGAAGACACTTTTGGTTGTCTACTGTTGATCTGAAGGTCAAATTCGTGGAGAGCAACTTGGATTTGGAAGATTCATCAAAGGAATAAGTTCTGAAACCCTCTTCTTTGGTAAGTTCTTACTTTGCATGCTTTTAGAACTCAAATTAAGTGTAATTAGAGTGCTTATTTATTTTGATTGCTTCCGTTGCATGCTTGTATGTTCCATCAACTACCAGGGATAGAAGAACTCTTATGGATGAGTGTTTGACTATTCGTGAGAAAACTTCTGTAGAATTGATTTCCTCTCTTGGTGAGAAGCCTTTGATAGCAAGTCTAGCTTTGTACCTTGGTTTCTAAATTCCTGAGATTCCTTTCTTGATTTTGTAAATCCATTTGCAAGTTATTTGTCAACAGTTCGTAGGAATTGAAACCAGAGTCCATGTATTATTGATTTTAAGGGAATCCATTTCCTCATTCATAGCCTGAATCCATTTAGGAGCATCAGAACCATTGACAACTTCATCAAAGGAGATAGGTTTCATCAATTGAGTAACTTTCAGTGTTTAAACCAACATTGATATTGTCTACTTCAGCATATCTTGATGTTGGATTGATTACCTTTCTTGATCTGTCTCTAGTCAGTTCATAGTTTCTTATATCTTCAGCTTCATGAGATGTTTCACCTTTTTCCTCATTAGTTTGATTTTAAGGATTATTATCCTCATTTAGTAACTCTTCACTTTCATGTGGAAGAGTTTAAAATTGTGGTTCATTAGGATGCTCCACCTCAACTACAGTATAGGTGGTTTTGGAGCTGAAGAATAGGGAGAGTTCTTTAATCTGAACATCTCATCTTCTTTGAATACTAGATCTCTGCCTGTGACACGTTTTCTCCGTAGGATGTCATAACTGAAACCCTTTACACCTTCTATGAAGCCTAAGGACATGCACTTGATAGCTCTTGGTTTTAACTTGCCTTGATTTTTATGTACATAGGTTGTGCATCCAAATACTCTTAGTTTATCAAGGTTGGGAGAATGTTTTGTCCATCTTTGCTCAGGAGTCTTATAGTTTATTGAGGTATGTGGGCATCCGTTGAGTGTAAACACAGTATATGATGCTGCTTCAGCCGAAAATCTTTCAGGAATAAGAGAATTTGATAGCAAACATCTCATAAGATCAATGATTGTTTTGTTTTGTCTCTCTGCTACCTATTTTGCTGGGGTGTATACCTGACAATCTTATGTCATGAAATACCATGTTTCCTACAAAGAGCATTAAATTCTTCTCCACAAAACTCAAGACCATTATCAGTCCTAAAATATTTAATATGTTTGTTGGATTGTGTCACAACAAGAATTTTCCAATCCTTAAATTTATCTAGGATTTGATATTTTTTTTTAAGATAATATATCCAACACTTCCTAGTGTAATCATCTATGAAAGTAAGGAAATACCTTACACCACTGAGTGATGGAGTTTAAGCTGGTCCCCATAAGTCTGAATGAATATATTCTAAGATCTCCTTTGTTGTGTGTTGTGCCTTTTTAAAGTCGTGTCTTGTGGATTTACCTATTACACAGTGTTCACAAAAACTAAGGCTTTCACTTAGACCCTTTCGTAGGATCCCCTATTTTGAATGAACCTCTAGGCCTTTGCTGTTGATATGACTTAGCCTTTTTTGCCAGAGATCCTTATTTAATAGATCCTTAGTAGAGACGGCAAGAGAAACCTAGATGATTTCAACATATTTTATGACATACAACCCATTGATTTTAGTACCTGTCAGCATATGCTTGGAATCTTTCCAAACTTCAAAGGTACCTCCTGATCTTTTATACTCATGTCCTATTGAATCTAACATTCTTAGTGATATAAGGTTCCGTTTAAGACTAGGTACACGTCTAATATTTCTAAGAAAATTTACAGAACCATCCATCATTTTAAGAGAAATAGACCCTATTCCAAACAAAATTTTACAGAACCATCCATCATTTCAACCACTTTACAATGTGTGATTGTTCCCCAAGTAGACTAAACCTCCAGCCCACTCTCCATAGATGTTGAACCATTCTTTATGAGGTGTCATATGAAACGAATAGCCTGAATCTAGAAGTCAATTTTGTCTATCTAGATTGTTTCCTGTTCGAAGTGTTCATCCAAGGTTGCAAGAGCAACAGAAAATATCATAGAGTTTGAATCTCCACTTGGAGCCTCAGCCCCTCTATTCTTCTTATTTTTGTGGCTCTATTTTCTTTTCCAAGTGTAACATTTTTTCTTAAGATGACATTCTTTATGAAAATATGTAAACTTTTTTAACTTTAGGTTGTCTTCATTCTGGTTCTTGGAGTTTTTACCATTGCCCTTGCCTTTCCCTTTTGTAAAGAACCATTCAAAATTAGATGAATCCTTCCTTTGAGATAGAAGTTTCAATTCTCTAGATCATATGGCAGAGATAATCACATTAGTAGTTAGTGAATCTTTTCTGTACTTTAAGGGCATTTTTACCTCTCTATAGGCTTTAGAACGAGACTTTAAGGGTATAAAAGCTTTATTTTCTTCCAATCTTATCACCTATTTCGATAAGACACATAGAGGAAGAACAAAGACATCGAGCACAAAGAGAAGAGTTTTGATAGTGAAGACGAAGAAGAAAAAGAAAGCGTGAAGATCGATTTATAATGGTTCAGTCGATTGTGACCTACGTCCACTGTGAGGGCAGCAACAAGATCTTTTATTAAGGAAGAAAAAAATTAGCTAAGTAGATAAACTCTCTAACTCTCAGTGATTTTGTCTCTCAGCATTAATACAATCTACATCCATGAGCATTAATACAACTGTTATTTAAAAGTGAGTTTGTACACATGAGTTTGTTAGAGAAGCTAAAATTTCTTATGTAGTTCACAATAGCTCTTCATCTGTATAGGACTACACGTCGTCTTGGTCGTGCTCATGAATTAGTACTTAAACATGTCCTCCGATATGTATGTCAACCACTTAGTATTTACGTAATAAGTGTAATCCTAGATTTTCATGGAATGAATGAATTGTAATAAAAAATAATTAAATGATCATTAAATAATAAAATATTATTTACGAGATTTTATGGCATATACCCAATGACAAATGTTTGCATTTTTTTCAACCCTTTTTTTATTCAATAAGAGAGAGCTTTTCATATTCGATTGAAATTTAAACAACAAGGTATTGGTTTGGATTTTTGTAGGTAGTATTGATTAAAACTTTTATACTTTTTGTTGATGATAGAATGTCCTAATTAGTTAATTATGTAATTTTATACAAATGACAGGTAGAAAAAAGAAAAAGAAAAGAAAAAAAAACCCACATATATATATATATATATAAAGAACAAACTATATATAATAATAGAATATTCAAACTCTAATTTTCTAATAATACATGGTTCTTTACTACTTTTAAATGGTGTAGTCATCCCTATATATTTTGAACCAAAACTACATTCTTTTTAAATTATACACATTCATATTTGTCATCTCTCTAATCAAATTATTATCGCTAATTTTGAGATTATCTTAAGTTACATTAAAATTTCATGTTTCAATCACTTTTATACATTAATTTGCATCAATTATTTTATGCTTCAATTTCTTTATTCTGCATTTTTAATTCTTCGTCCTCTAAATTGATTATTCACCTTAACTTTGAGAAACATTTAATTAATAAGATAGATAATAAAGTTGTAGAGGACAATTGTGATGAACAAAATCAATCGTACAATAAATTTATAAATGCATCCTAAATAAAATTTCTTAATTTATAACTATTCACATACATTCTTTTTCTTGAAATTGTTGGTTTTTAGATTAAATATATAACATGTTATTGTGAAAAAAACACACACATATTTACTGTTCCTTTGCACATAATCAAGATTTATGAGGTATTAAATTGAGTGTACTACTCAATAAGTTTTGTAGACAACTATCATAGAATCGGCAAAATAAAATCAAAAGGTTTAAGGAACAATAATATAAAACAGCCCTTTATTCCATTTGATTTAGAAAGAAAATGCATTGTGTATTGAAAGTAGACATAGAAAGAAATTAGAAAGATCAACAAGGATAGCGACAAAGACAAGTATCACTTGGCGTTCGAAAGAAAAAGCACAGTCCTATTGCCTTTGCTCCAAAGTAGGCTTTACAGCCACTCATACATTCAGCATCCTTACACCCTCCACCATGCAATGCCTTCTCACATAACATTTCACTTTCAACACTTCTCATCATCGTTTCCCCTGCATTCACCAAAATCCAGTCATCGTATGTCAATAAACTATCAACTTTGTAAATATTGAACCATGATGGTTTCGTTTGGATCGATACGATAAATTAATATAATTCGTCATACAAGTAGTTAAAATGAGAAAAATAAAAGCATTCTTGTGATGAAGAAACTCAAAGAAATAATAAAGCTAGGTAGGGGTACCATTGAAAATGAGTAAAACCATAAGAACAATGGCTGAGAGGGAGATAGACTTCATGTTTCTTATTGATTAATCTTTGTGAAATTTTAAATGATAGTATTCAGGAATTGGTGTTTTGGGTATATATAAGAAAAATATGGGTTTGGTTTTGTGTAATTTTCCCTCTTTGCATTAATTTCTATAATCCTTTTTAGAATATTTTGGTGTCATTTTCAAATTTTCATTTAAGAAAAATAATAGAATTGATTTGCTTCTTTTATTTTGGGTAAAGTGGTCAAATGGATGAGGAATAGACACTTCCTTCTTGGGATCCAAATCCAATTATTCCATTTATGTAATAATTGGTTGTTAACTTATTGGTTAAATTATACATTGTGGAATAAAAAACTATGGTCATTTTATTTAATTAGTATCCTAAATCTTGTCATTGCCAAGGATACATTTCTTTTACAATACAATCTGCTAATAATGGGTTGTTAGAACTAATTTCTCTCCTCAAGTTAATTTTGACTCACTTTGTGCATGATAGCAATGTCAGTCTCAAGGACCACAACTTAAGAAAAATATTAATGAATAATTTAGGTCTCGTTTGGTAATCATTTTATTTTATTTTTAAATTAAGTCTATGGATACTACTTCCACCTCTAGATTTCTTCCTTTATTATCTACTTTTCACAAATAGTTTAAAAAACCAAGCCAAAATTTGAAAACTAAAAAAAATAATTTTCAAAAAGTTGATTTTGTTTTTTGAATTTGGCTAAGAATTCAATCAGTGTATTTAAGAAAGATGAAAATCATCGTAAGATATGTGAATGAAATAGGCTTAATTTTTAAAAACAAAAACAAAAAATCAAATGATTCCCAAACGTGACCTTAATAATTGAGAAAAAAATCAATTTTACCCCTAAACGTTGCAAGTTATTGTATCAATCTACCAATTTCATCTCAAACTAATTAGAAAATTAGTGCAGCCAACTTTGAAAAATGTTGCAATCTTTAACTCTCAAATATCTTATTGTTTCAAAATGTGATTTAAAACCTTTTTTTCTATGCATTCAATAAATTATAAAAATATGTATGATATGAAATCAATAAAACATTTTAGTTTTTTCTTTTTTGTGAAATTTATAATTTTGAAAAAATTATTCAATGTTTAATTTGTCAATGAAATAAAGTTGAACTGAAACTTGACATTATCCAACTTAAGAGTATGTGCATATCCATCATTTATTAAATATCATTTTTAATATGTTTTTTCACACAAAAACCACCATCTTCAAAATGACCATCGTTGTTGTATCGTGGAACATTCACTATCTTGAAAACAAAATTTGACGTGACCTCGGTGCTAAATCACGAATATCAATTGCTCCCCAAGTTTTACACAACCTCCAAACTCAAACGTGAACTCGTTAAAGAAAAGAATGGAATCCTTGGAAACTATGCTCATAATAGTATAAAGAAAAGAATAAAGCAGTAGAAGGAAAAATCGACCTCTAACTCTCAAAAGATGTAAAAGACTAGGCAAAATTTAAGTCGGTCCAAAAATTATGTATTGAATTTAATAAAAACAATAAACTCTTAGACGAAGAGGTAGTAAAATTATGATCTTTTTATGTGCAAGCACAATTACCCAAACCCCCATCCATAATTTGGTACTCACTTTGTATTCCTTTATATTTATACTTCTTTGGCATTGTTAAAACTTTCAATGTGGAACAACTCCTTTCTCACTTCCTCTTGTTTTTGTTCTGGATCTTGACCCAAAGTGTAACAACCCATAATTAACACTCTAAGTTAGGGAATGTTACCAAAATTTAACCTGTAACTTACATTACTAACTCTTATACTTTAGAAAAATTTTAACAATATAACAAGGCTATCGTAACAAAATCAAATTTTACTTTGACATATGTTTCAAAGAAACACACTCCCAAAAACAATGAATAACATACTTCTTCTCAGCGAGACAACTAGAGTTACCAAAAATCTAACATTCCAATCAACTTAATAACTTAAAAAACGTTTCTGAATTCTAGCATGAAATTAGTTACCAATTCAAAATAAAGTCAATCTCAAACTAATGCTTATGTTAAATAAAATAACTATGTCTATTACAACCACCCATCCTATGTCTAAATCATTTAAATAACATAAATAAACACGACAATTAAGTTGCCAAAGTCCTTAACAAAATAAACTCGAGAATCCAGAAAACTAAAAAATGCGCCTAAAGGTTAGTCTTTCTCAAGTCTCCTCCTCGACATGACCAAGGTGGCAATACTTATAAGCACTTACCAAAACTACATTCTTTTTAAATTTTACACATTCATATTTTTCATCTCTGTAATCAAATTATTGTCGCTAATTTGGAGATTATCTTAAGTTACATTCGATTTTCATGTTTCAATTACTTTTATACATTAATTTGCATTAGTTATTTTATGCTTTAATTTCTTTATTCTACCTTTTTAATTCTTCGTCCTCTAGATCGATTACTCACATTAACATTGAAAAGTGTTATAAATGATCTTATCCTAATCATTCATGTGGAGCCATGTGAGCGAAGATGTTCTATACAAAGAGTTTGTATAAGACCGGACCACGAAATGAATAGTCTCACTATATAACACCGTTGATAGAAGATACTTATATTTCACATGGATGACCATAGGTGACTTGACCTGAATCCTAACTAAGTTGTGAACCATGCTTATAAAGCCAGCCCTTTGATCTACATGGGCCAGATGTATTGCCGACTCAATATGCCTACCAATTGGGGATTTGTCTAATTTTGGAGCTGGGAGCGCAACTACATATGAAGGAATGCACTTCTCTATAATTAGAGAAAGTAGAGAAATTGCTCCCTTAAGGGTTGTTTCCAAAGCTTGAACAATGTGTCGCCATACCCTCTCCTGACTCGAGAAGGATTTGGTCATAGTTGGACTATGACTTATTATTCATTAGAGGAACCAGTGGTACTTAAGGAGTAATGTTAGTTTTTATGTCTTAAAACTCATGGTTTGTAAACAATAAAACTTATTTTGAAAATTCAATAAAGTTGTTATTGAATATATGAATTGCTTATTTCGTGTTAGAAATAAATCCAATAAACTTAAAGATCCATGACTATTACATTAATACTTGAACTTTATGTAGAGATAAAAGGTTTGAGTAAATAGTCAAAATGATCTATACGAAGTGATCCTGATTCGTACATGTAATGTCATGAGGAGTGGGGGCATTCTGTACAATGAGTTTGCACAAGATTAGACAACAAAATAAGTCACTCTTACTTTATAACGTTGTTTACTATTTAAGACTGACTATTTCACAATGATGATCTAGGTAACTTAACTTTATTCCTGAGCTAACTATGAACTTCTGTTTATTCCGGATTATCCTTAGATTTGCATGAGTGAGGGTTGGCTCAACAACACCGGCTCAATAAACCTCCAATTTCAGGGGTAAGACTGTGTAGATAGTTGGGGACATAGGGTGCAAGATTGAATTCACTCCTACCCACTTTTATTGATAGTAGAAAGGTTCTTCTCTTAAGTGATGATTCCTGGTCTTGAATAAGGGGCCCTGCTCACTCATTGGCCTGAAAGGGACTTGGTTTGAAGATCGGATCACAAACATATTGTTCATTAGAGGATTGGTGGAACTTACATAACAAGGAGTAATCTCGGGGGTAAAATAGCCATTTGATTCAGCTGTTATTACGAACAACCTGTGAACGATTAACTTACTAATCATGGTTAGATCGAGTTGACACAATATATATACAGTGAGGGGAATGCAATTCTGGGCTTTAGTGAAGTGACCCAGTAATTAACGAATGAGGGTTAATTCAGTGTAAAGAGTTTAACCAATTAATCTCGAATCGTTGAAGCCCATGATTTGTAGGTCCACGAGGTCCCCCTACTAGCTCACAAATGGATTAGCCTCAAAGTAGCATGATAAGTTGATTTGAAACGTTCAAATTATAATTAAGGGAATCGGTTATTGTATGTGATATAATTACGCGTTTAATTTTAAAATTAAATAAAATTGAAGAATAAATTAATATTTATGATTTAAATATTAAATTCATGAGTAGGATTTCGTGATGGTGGAATTGGTATTAAATTAATTTGATATTAAATTGTTTAATTAATTATTAATTATTAATTTTATTATAAAAATTAATTTTGAATTAATTTTTGTAAAATTAAGTATAATTTCAATTTTAATTACTGAATTAAAAGGTAAAATTAAAATTAATTTGAATATAAGTTTCAAATTAAAAAAAAAAAAAAAGGAGGGGGGAGGAATTGGAAATGGAGAAGTTGGATTTTTCCACTTCCATTTCCAACTTGCTTACACATATTCCACTAAGATTTTTCAGTCAAATTCACAAGCATGAGGTGTGAATCATGGAAGAGTTGGTTTGCATGGTTATCATGCTTTATATACTTCAGAATCGAACCAAATTCGGGCATGCAAAAGGGTTGTTTCTTGCTGAAAATCTCTCTTGAAAAAAGGTTCTTCACAAGATGCTAAAACTAGAAAACTTCCTCCAAATTTCCTTCAATTCAAGTTTAATTTGAGTCTCACAACTCAATCCAAGAAACTCATAGGATAGTAGGGAAGGCCTTGTGGTGGTTCACTTACTGAATTTAAGGACATAGCAGCTGAAGATCGTGATTAAAGTGTTTCTTCAATGGTATGTCATGAAACCCTTTTGTTAGTTTATAAGCATGCTTAATTCAAAGCCAAAATTAATAAATTAGAATACTTAATGATCAGTTTTTCTTCCATTGCATATTTTCTAACTCTTTCAATTGGTATCAGAGCATCATTTAAGCATTCAATTGGTTTAATTTTGGCTTGGTGGGCATTTTCTCATGAGATATGTGAAAATGGTGAACTAATATGGATTTCCGAGATTTTCCATTAAAATTCTATTTTATTCCTTTGTTAAATTTGTAATTGGCTCTTCATTGATGAGTTTATATGTATGCTTAAGAGTCTAAAATTTATTTAGGGTCATTAAAGTTGAAATTAAGATGTAATTGAACAATAAAGTGAAGAAGGTCGAGGTGCTGCAAATTCCAGTGGAGCTTCTGCCCAGGCAGCGTTGCAACGATTCTCATGTTGCTACCCAGACGTTGAAAAATGCCCACAGCGTCGTAGCACTAGGTGAGAGTGTTGTAACACTGCTCACCCCATCCCAACATGTGCGCTTCAGCCCAAACCGACGGTCCAACTGAACCGGTCCGACCGGTTTAGGTCAAGGAGGTGCAGTTCGACCAGTTTCAACCTGGTTCAGCCCTTTTTTGAAGGTTTGAAGGTTCGGTTCGAGTAGTTCGGGTTCGATTTGGGGCGGTTCAAGCGGTCCAGAAGCATTTCGGAGCCTTTTCTTGCTGAATTGTGTAATACTTAGGCCTTTGTTTGCTTGAAAATGCCAAAACTAAAATCATATCAATATGTGTTTAATTATTTATACATGTGATGTATGTTATAATTAAATAAATCTTGTATATGCATAAAGTATGCCATATAGATTTAAAACCCTACCATAGGAAGCATGTTACATGCATTAAAAGTATGTTATAAACTGTTATAATATATAGTATGCATGTTTAGCATTTCTTTTATTTAATATAAGTATTATATTAAATATTGAATGCCTTCGATGTATATTGTGGATGTTTAGCATGTCTAAAATTTTGTAAGTTGTTATAAAATTGGGTTAGACATTTAAAATTCATAACAAAGAATAGCTACATGCTCTCATAGATTAACCACTTGTTTTAATAGTTAAAGTAGGCTGTTATCTTATAAAACTAGTGTTACAAACTCAACCAATATATAATCATGTCTAAGGCTGAGGGTATTTAAGTTGACAATTTATGGAACACCTCCTACCTGGGGATTATGGTCGAATAATTGAGCGTTACTAACCGATTTTCTGAGAAATACATAAGTAGTGTGAGGTTTTAAAACGGGTTTATCACCTAGACATCGTAGGTTAAATCCAAATATAAACGTTATACTTGGATAAAAACCTAAACATAGGTTGTTTAAATTAGCCGGAACAAACATGAGTAAAAGATATACCCAAACAATTGTTAGGACACTTTAGTGGAAGTTTAATAACATATATAATATGTTATTAGTACATTACAGTGGGAATTTAGAATGCTTCAGTGAGAGATTAATAACATATCTGATATGTCATTTTTAGCTCTCGCATCCTTAAGAGTTCACAATCTCGATCCATGTCTTGCTTCGTGTCACTCTGGGAGTGACCTCCATTCGAAAAGTTAGTATATGAATTGAAATTATGGTAAATATGGGAAGTTATTCACAGTAAAATCAAAAGTGATATTTTGATTTTCATTCTCACATCCTAAGAGTTTCACACCGTGAGATTCATGTGACGTTTTATGTCACCCTGGGAGTGACCTCCATTCGGCAAGTGTTTGCATGAGTCAATATCAAGGTGAATGAGGGAAAACTATTAAATGTAAAATCAAATATACGATATATTGATTTCAATTTTCACGTCCCTAGAAAATTCACACCGTGAGATTCATATGATGCTTCATGTCATCTTGAAAGTGACCTCCATTCGAAAAGTTTTTATATGGGTCAATATCAAAGTGAATGGGAGAAGGAATTCATAGTAAGTGGGTGAAGGATATGTGTCAATGTATCCTACGGTCTCTTCCGTTTGTTTGGACCGTGAGATTTCTATGTTGCGCCTTGCGCCTACTTGTCGTCTTTAAGTCGGCCTCACTAGTCGTTCTAACCACGACTATCACTGTAGAGGGTTGTAACATAGGATTCAGAAAAACTAAAACTCCAGAAGTCTGAAAACGAAGGGTTACACTTACAGAATTACTAAGGTGTTAGTAAGTTTTGACAAAAAATGATAGCTAAATAACTATCAGAATATGAGTTATTCTTGGGATAGTATTTAGTCAATAACGTCTTACTATAGTATCATTGCAAAATAATGAACTTTGGGTATATTATTACTTTGCTAAAACTTGATTGGCCTTAATAGTAATTCACTGATAAAATTTGTTTACTTGTTCAGAATGACAAGTTCTTTAGTACAACTATTGGCTTCTGATAAACTTACTGGGATAATTATGCTACGTGAAAATCAAACATAAATACTATACTGATGATAGATGACCTACGGTTCATTTTAACAGAGGAGTGTCCTCTCGTTCCTGGCTCAAATGCGAACCAAAATGTTCGGGTTGCATACGACATATGGATCAGGGCTAACAACAAAGCCCGTGCCTATATTCTTGCTAGCATATCTGATGTATTGGCCAAGAAACATGAGAGCATGTGTACTACTAGGAAGATTATGGAGTCTCTGCATGGGATGTTTGGACAACCTTCTTCTCCTTGATGCCTGATGCTATCAAATACATTTACAACTATTGTATGAAAGAAGGGGGCTCTGTTAGAGAACATATCGTGGACATGATGGTCCATTTCCACGTGGAAAAAGTAAATAGTGATGTCATTGATGAGAAGGATCAAGTTGGTTTTATTCTAGAATCTCTTCCGAAGAGTTTCTTTCAGTTATGTACAAACGTGTTGATAAATAAAATAGAATATAACTTGACTACGCTTCTCAATTAGCTACAAGCTTACCAGACCATGATGAGAGCAAAAGGACTGGAATCAAAAGTAAATGTTACTACTGTTGAGAAAAAAGGATCGTCCTTTAAGAAGCCTGATATTTCTTTTTCTATTCCAGTAAAGAAGAACAAGGAGAAAGGAAAAAAGAAATCTATTGGTAGAAAAGGCAAGACAAATGCTGCAGATAATGGAAAATGTTTCAACTGCAGTGAAGAATGGCACTAGAAGAGAAACTACCCTCAATACCTTGCAGAGAATAGAGTAGAGAAAGCAAAACAAGGAAACTAGTTCCTGAAGATTGCTTGTTGTACTTCAGTTGTCCAGTGGGAGATGGTGTAGTTGCTGTGGAAAAGATATTCTTATTTTTGTTATTGTAAAGTTATCTTTTCTAAAGAACACAGTGTATATATACTTTTGTTGAAAATGAAAAGTTCAAATTAGCAAAAGTTATATTTGTTCTATTCTATAGCAACTTTTGTTAGAACCAACCTAGTTAAAGGCCATTTGCAAATATTTAGATATTTAAACGGCTTGAAAACAATGAAGGCAAACAGTTATTTAACCTATAAGTTCATAACACTTGAAAGGTTCAAAGTGTAACTTGTTAGGTAAAAAAAAAAAAAATTCGAGAATACTTCAATAAGAACAATGTAAAGAATATAGAAAGTTTGAGATTTCTAGGACTATTCTGATAGAACATGAAATCCAGTGAAAAACTTTCTATACTTAGTTGCCTTAATTGTTTATGAACATCATTTCAATTTTAAGGTATTTCTGAAAATCCATATGAGACATGGAGAACTCATAAAAGCTATTTATGATATGTAAAAGTTGTTTACATAGTTTAGAAATCTAAAAAGATCAATATAAGTGTTAATATTGAACCCTTAAGTATTGCAATTTTGTTCAAAAGGCATGTCTATCTATAGACATACCAAAAGAAGAATAAGTTTTCCGTGTAAAAGAAAATTAAGTGTTTTTGTTGACAAATACCAAATTTTCTAGAAAAATATATGAGATCACCATGTATTATTTGTTTCCATAAAAGCTTGCATAGATGAATAAAGAGTTATTGATTAAAACTAACATTGTAAACAAAAGGTTATTCAGACAGGCCAGATACATCTTACTCAAAGAGTTAAGGGTACCTTGATGTAGTGGGAGGAAAATATGATAGCGTAGCCATAAATGGAGTTTAGTGGAAACTCAAGTCATCACGTCACAGTGATAACATTGAAAAACCAAGAGTTGTTAAAATAAGATGCATTCCCTATTGGATCAACACCATCACGTAGTGGAAGAAATCCAGATCCATAAGCATTCTAATTGATTAATTTTGGCATGAAAGAAACATGCTGAAACAAAGTATAATGGGTTTCAAGAACATACCATGGCCGAACTGTAGAAATCTCTATTTCCAACAGCAAAATCCTCCAAATTCTTGTGTAAACCACCATAAGATCTTCCCTACTATCCTCTTGGTACTCTAGATTGAGTTGTGGGAATGAAAATAAGTTGGAATCAAAGGGAATATGGAGACAGATCATTGAACCAACCCATTGAAGAACACCTTCTTCATCAGAATTTTTCAGCAAAAATTCAATCGGTTCATCATTAAATTCTTCACTCCAATCTCTTCAATATATTGCAGACTATCATGCAAAGAGATGTGCTGCATGGAATGCAACTCATGCTTGGAGTAAATCAATGAAGAGGTGGTGGGTTCCTAGTGAGCAAGATGGAGATGAACTTGAAAAACCCATTTTTCAAATTTGTGTAATTTTTCAATTTCCAAAAATCTAAAATTGATTTTAAAATCATATTTTATTTCTAAAATCAAAATTGATTAATTTTAAAAATTAATTTCATAAATTAATTTTCTAATAAAATTAATAAATAATTATTTAAACAATTTAATTAATTCTAATTAATTTAATATCCAATATTAAATTAATTTTTACACAAATTCATATTCATATATTTAAATTAAATTTAAATATATTATCTCCAATTCCGTTTGATTCTAATTTGAACGTTTCAAATTAACTTATCACGCTACTCTAGAACTAATCCATTTCTAAGCTAGTAGGTGGACCTCATGGACCTACAGATCATAGGCTCCAACGATCTGAGATTAATCGACTAAACTCATTAGACCGATCTAACCCCCATTCGTTAACTAATGGATCACTCCACTAAAGTTCATAGTTGAACTCCCCTCACTATAGATATATTATGTTCACTCGATATCACCATGATTAGTAAGTTAACCCTTCACAAGTTGTTCGTAATAACGGCTGGGCCAAAGCTTTGTTTTACCCCTAAAATTACCTATTGTTCCTGAAGTCCCCAATAATTTCTTAATGAACAATTTTTTTGTGATCCAATCACAAAACCGAGTCTCTCTCATGCCAAATGAGAGCGCGGGATCCCTTGTTCATGCCCCAGAATCAACACTTAAGGGAACAACCTCTCTACAATCCCTAAAGTGGGTAAGAGTGAATTCCCTCTTGCACCCTATGTCCCCAGCTATCTATCCAGTCTTACCCCTGAAATGACAGTCTTATTTTAGTCAACGTTGTTGATCCGACCCTCACCTATGCAAATCTAAGGGCAATCCCGAATAAACTGGAGTTCATAGTTAGTTCAGGATTAAGGTCAAGTTACCTAGGTCATTGCTTTGAAATAGTTAGTCTTAAACAGTTAACAGTGTTATAAATTAAGAGTGACTCATTTCGTGATCTGATCTTGAACAAACCCTTTTGCACAAGGACACCCCCACTTCTCATGTCTAATATGAGTGAATTAGGATCACTTCGTTTGTAGCACTTTACAACTCCTTGTAACAACTACAGAGCATGCCGCATCCAATATTGTTACCAGAATAAGGTACCCAACCTTATCCATTATCCATATATTATAGATCATTTTGACTATTTACTCAAACCTGATTCACCTTTATGTCTCCACATAAAGTTCAAGTACTCATCAAACAGTCAAGGGACTTTTAGGTTTATTGAATTTCTATTCAAGCAATAGATTTATTTAATAACACATTTACTAAATTATCAGAATAAGTTCCATTGTTTACATACCACAGGTTTTATGAGTTGAAGCCCAACATTCCCTACATAGTTTAATAAGAACTCCATACTATACTAACGTGTTTACAACGATTTTCTCAGCTATGGTGTTTGAGAATCTCCTAGTAAGACTAGGCCTACGAGGTATATAACCTAGGGTAAGTGGGAGAAAAATCTATGGGTATGCGATGCCCTAGTTTATTGTATTTCTCTATAAAACTAAAAAACTGAACATTATGTGTTACCACTAGAGTTTTAGTCCAATTGGGAGTTTGTTAGGTTACATGTCCGAAAAATCGTAGTTTGTAAATAATAAAATTTATTCTGAAAATTCAATAAAGTTGTTATTGAATATATGAATTGCTTATTTCGTTTTATACTTAAAAATGGATCAAGTTCAAGTAAATAGCCAAAACGGTCTTTAGTATATGAATAAGGTTGGGTACCTTATTCTGATAACACTATCATATGTGGCCCGCTTTGTAGATAATACAAACGATGTGATCCTGAATTGTTCATGTGTAGACATGAGAAGTGGGGGCGTCCTATACAATGGGTTTGTATAAGATCGGACTAAGAAATAGATCACTCTTACTTTATAAACACTGTTTACTGTTGAAGACTGACTCTTTCAAATAGATGACCTAGGTAACTCAACTTTAATTCTGAGCTAACTATGAACTCCTATTTATTCGAGATTATCCTTAGATATGCATAGATGAGAGTTGGTTCAATAGCGCCAGTTCAATAAGCCTCCCATTTCAAGGGTAAGACCGGGTAGACAGCTGAAGACATATGGTGCAAGATGGAATTTACACCTACCCGATTTAGGGATAGTAGAAAGGTTATTCTCTTAAGTACATAATCCAAGTCTGGAAGAAGGGGTCCCACCCTCTCATTGGTTCGAGAGGGATTCGGTTTAGTGATATAATTTTGGGGGTAAAACAACATTTGACCTAGCCGTTATTACGAACAACCTGTGAAGGGTCGACTTCCAAATTATTGTTAAATCAAGTGGACAGAAATATATCTACAGTGAGGAGAGTGCAACTATCGAGCTATAGTGTTGTGACTCGGTAATTAACGAATATTGATTAATTCTATCTAAAGAGTTTGGCCAATTAATCTCAAATCATTGGAGCTCATGATCTATAGGTCCATAAGGTCCCTCTACTAGCTCATAAAACATTAACACCTTGGATGAGTGAACTGAGTGATTTTGAAATGTTCAAAATTGAATTTAAGATTTTCAATTTGAAATGTTCAAATTGAATTTCAGATTTTCAATTTTAAATGTTCAAATTGAATTTAGGGTTTTCAAATTGAAGTGTTCAAATTTCTAATTAGGGTTTGGATAATTATATTTGATATCATAAACATTTAATTTAGTCAAAATTAAACGAAATTGAAGAGTTTAAAATATTTAAATATTGATTTAAATATTGATTACATGAATAGGATTCATGTTTGAAATTAGGTTTTTGATTAATTTAATATTATATATAAAATTATTATTTATTGAATTAAATGTGTTTAATTAATTAAAATCAAATTAATTTTCAATTTTCAATTCAATTTTAGAAAAATGAATTATGAAATTGATTAATTTTGAATTAAATCAAAAGAAATTGAAAATTAATATTTTGGATAGTGGAAAAATCCACATTTTTTTTTTGTTGGGTGGATTGAACACAATCCAACACCTAGTCCACCTCCATGTTGCTTCTTGAATTGTCAAGAGGTTGATCAATTTGGGATTGCATGTATTGGATATATAAAAACATCTAATTTCTGAGATTGAAAAAAAAAAAAAAAAAAAAAAAGAGACTACTGGAATTTTGACTTTCAGCAGAAACTCTCTCAATTTCTCAAATTCTCTCCTATTCCATACTCAATTCCCTTGATTTCTGAGTTCCACCATTCAAATCCAAGGTTGAGAGTAGAGAGAAGACACTCTTGGTGGTCTAGGTCAAATTCGTGGAGAGTAACTTGGATTTGGAGGATTCATGAAAGGAATAAGTTCTGAAACCCTCTTCTTTGGTAAGTTGTTACTTTGCATGCTTTTAGAACTCAAATTAAGTGTAATTAGAGTGCTTGTTTATTCTGATTACTTTCGTTGCATGCCTGTATGCTCCATCAACTACCAGGGATCTTATGGATGAGTGCTTGACTATTGGTGAGAAAACTTCTGTAGAATTGATTCCCTCTCTTTGTGTGAAGCCTTTGGTAGGAAGTCTAGCTTTGTACCTTGGTTTCTGAATTCCTGAGATTCCTTCCTTGATTTTATAAATCCATTTGCAAGCTGTTTAAAGCAACACTGATATTGTCTACTTCAGCATATCTTGATGGTGGATTGATTACCTTTCTTGGTCTGTCTCTGGTCAGTTCATAGTTTCTTAGATCATCGGCTTCATGGGATGTTTCACCTTTTTCCTCATTAGTTTGATTTTAAGGATTATTATCCTCATTTAGTAACTTTTCACTTTCATTGAATACCAGATCTCTTCTTGTGACACACTTTTTCTCCACCTCAACTGCAGGGGTGGTTTAGGAGCTGAGGAATAGTGAGATTCCTTTAACGTGAACATCTCATCTTCTTTGAATACCAGATCTCTGCTTGTGACACACTTTTTTTCCGTAGGATGTCATAACCAAAATCCCTTTACACCTTCTATAAATCCTAAGAACATGCACTTGATAGATCTTGGTTTTAACTTGCCTTGATTTTGATGTACATAGATTGTGCATCCAAATACTCTTAGTTTATCAAGGTTGGGAGGATGTTTTGTCCATCTTTGCTCAAGAGTCGCATAGTTTATTGAGATATATGGGCATCTGTTGAGTGTAAACACAGTATATGATGCTGCTTCAGCCCAAAATCTCTTAGAAACAAGAGAATTTGATAGCAAACATCTCACAAGATACATGATTGTTTTGTTTTGTCTCTCTGCTACCCATTCTGCTAGGGTGTATACCTGACAATCCTGTGTCTTGAAATACCATGTTTCCTACAAAGAGCATTAAACTCTTCTCCACAAAACTCAAGACCATTATCAGTCCTTAGATATTTAATATGTTTGTTGGATTGTGTCACAACAAGAATTTTCCAATCCTTAAATTTATCTAGGACTTGATCTTTTGTTTTAAGAAAATATATCCAATACTTCCTAGTGTAATCATCTATGAAAGTAAGGAAATACCTTGCACCACTGAGTGATGGAGTTGAAATTGGTCCCCATAAGTCTGAATGAATATATTCTATGATCTCCTTTGTCGTGTGTTGTGCTTTTTTAAAGTCGTGTCTTGTGGATTTACCTATTACACAATGTTCACAAAAATTAAGGCTTTCACTTAGATCCTTTGGTAGGGTGCCATGTTTTGACAGAACCTTTAGGCCTTTGCTGTTGATATGACTTAGTCTTTTGTGCCAAAGGTTCCCATCCAATAGATCCTTAGTAGAAATGACAAGAGTAACCTAGATCATTTCAACATCTTTTATGACATTCAACCCATTGATTTTAATACCTGTCAGCATATACTTGGAATCTTTCCAAACTTCAAAGGCCCTGCTCTTTTGTACTCACATCCTATTGAATCTAACATTCCCAGTGATATAAGGTTCCTTTTAAGACTAGGTACATGTCTGATATTTTTACAAAATTTTACAGAACCATCCCACATTTTAAGAGAAATAGACCCTATTCCAACTACTTTACAGTGTGTGATTATTCCCCAAGTAGACTAAACGTCTAGCCCACTCTCCATAGATGTTGAACCATTCTTTATGAAGTGTCGTGTGAAATGAATAGCATGAATTTAGAACCCAGTCTTGTCTGTCTAAGATTGTATCCTGTTCGGAGTGTTCATCCGAGGTTGCAAGAGCAACAGAAAATATCATAGAGTTTGAATCTCCACTTGGAGGTTCAATCCCTTTATTCTTCTTATTTTTCTGGCTCTATTTTCTTTTCCAAGTGTAGCATTCTTTCTTAAGATGACCTTCTTTATTAAAAATGTCAACTTTTTCAGCTTTGGTTTGTCTTCATTCTGGTTCTTGAAGTCTTTACCATTGCCCTTGCCTTTCCCTTTTGCAAAGAGCCATTCAAAATTGGATGAATCCTTCCTTTGAGACAGAAGTTTCAATTCTCTAGGTCGTATGGCAGAAATAATCACATCAGTGGTTAGTGAATCTCTTCTATACTTTAAGGCCATTTTTACATCTCTATAGGCTTCCAAAAGAGACTTTAAGGGTATGAAGGCTTCATTTTCTTCTCCAATCTTATCACCTAAATTCTTGAACTCATTCAACAGCTTTCTAAAATCATCTAGATTATCAGTAAGAGACTTGTTGGGATCCAACTTATACGTAAAGAATCTTTCCCTTAAATAAGTCTTATTTGGCAGATCCTTGGTTAAGTACAGGGTATCCAATTTCATCCAAACCTTATAGGCTGAATCATGGTCAATAACTTATCTCAAAACGTTGTCACTTAGATTCAAGATGATGGTGCCATATGGAACTTCCTCCATGTTCTGCATTTCTTCTACTGATGGAGGTGGAGTAAGTTTCGTTGGATCTTAAATGGCTTTTAGTGCCTTCTGTTGGCCCAACACAAGTTTGATCTTGGCTTTCAATAGGAGAAAGTCATTCTTCCCATCAAACTTCTCAATATCATATCTAGCGACTGCCACGTATTGTATCTCTGATACCAAATTGTTAAGATATTTTTGTGAATTTTTTCTACCTTGACAGTTGCTATAAAGATAGGAGGCCACGAGCATCAGTTCATGCAACAAAATAAGGAAAACCAATTTCGATCAGACACACAGAGAAAGAACAAAGACATCGAGCACAAAGAGAAGAGTTCTGATGGTGAAGATGAAGAAGAAGAAGAAAGTGTGAAGATTGATTTATAATGGTTAAGTCGATTATGACCTACGTCCACTGTGAAGGCAGTAAGAAGGTCTTTTATTAAGGAAGAAAAAAATTAGCTAAGTAAATAAACCCTCTAACTCTCAGTGATTTTGTCTCCCAGCATTAATACAACCTACGTCCATGAGCATTAATACAACTGATATTTAAAGGTGAGTTTGTACACATGAGTTAGTTAGAGAAGCTAAAATTTCTTATATAGTCACAATAGCTCTTCATCTGTATAGGACTGCACGTCATAAGGCTACGTCTTGGTCGTGCTCATGAATTAGTACTTAAACATGTCCTCCGATATGTATGTCAACCACTTAGTATTTTCGTAATAAATGTAATCCTAGATTTTCATGGAAGGAATGAATTGTAATAAAAAAATAATTAAATGATCACTAAACAATAAAATATTATGTACGAGACTTTATGACATATTCCCAATAACAAATGTTTGCATTTTTTTCAACCCTTTTTTAATCAATAAGAGAGAACTTTTCATATTCGATTGAAATTTTAACATCAAGATGCAAGTTTGGATTTTTGTGGGTAGTATTGATTTAAATTTTTATACTTTTAGTTGATGATAGAATGTCCTAATTAGTTAATTATGTTAATTTTATATAAACGACAGTTAAAAAAAAGAAAAAGAAAAGAAAAAAACCACATATATATATATATAAAGAACAATTTATATATAATAATAGAATATTAAAACTCTAATTTTCTAATAATACATGGTTCTTCACTACTTTTAAATGGTGTAGTCATCCCTATATATATATATTTTTCATGTTGAACCAAAACTACATTGTTTTTAAATTATACACATTCATATTTTTCATCTCTCTAACCAAATTATTATCGCTAATTTTGAGATTATCTTAAGTTACATTAAATTTTCATGTTTCAATTACTTTTAGACATTAATTGTATCAATTATTGTATGCTTTAATTTCTTAATTATACATTTTTAATTCTTCGTCCTCTAGATCGATTATTCACCTTAACATTGAAAAACATTTATTTAATAAGATAGATAATAAAGTTGTAATGTTGTGATTTCCTATTGTAGAGCACAATAGTGATAAACAAAATCAATCGTATCATAAATTTATAAATGCATCCTAAACAAAATTCCTTAATTTGTCACTATCCACATACATTCTTTTTCTTGAAGTTGTTGATTTGTAGATTAAATATATAACATGTTATTGTGAAAAAAACACACACATGTTTACTGTTCCTTTGCACATAATAAAGATTTATGAGGTATTAAATTGAGTGTACTACTCAATAAGTTTTGCAGACAACTATCATAGAATCGGCAAAAGAAAATCAGAAGGTTTAAAGAATAAAACAAACCCTTTATTCCATTTGATTCAGAAAGAAAATGTATTGTGTGTTGAAAGTAGACATAGAAAGAAATGAGAAAGATCAACAAGGAAAGCGACAAAGACAAGTATCACTTGGCGTTCGAAAGAAAAAGCACAATCCTAGCCTTTGCTCCAAATTGGGCTTTACAATCACTCATACACTCAGAATCCTTACACCCTCCACCATGCAATGCCTTCTCACATAAAATTTCACTTTCAACACTTCTCATCATCGTTTCCCCTACATTCACCAAAATCCATTCACCGTATGTCAATAAACTATAAATTTTGTAAATATTGAACTTTGATGGTTTCGTTTAGGTTGATATAGTAAATTTGTATAATTCATCATACAAGTAGTTAAAATGACAAAAATAAAAGTATTCATTTGATGAAAAAACTCAAAGAAATAATAAAGCTAGGTAGGGGTACCATTGAAAATGATTAAAACCATAAGAACAATGGCTGAGAGGGAGATAGACTTCATGTTTCTTATTGATTAATCTTTGTGAAATTTTAAATGATAGTATTCAGGAATTGGTGTTTTGGGTATATATAAGAAAAACATGGGTTTGGTTTGCTGTAATTTTCCCTCTTTGCATTAATTTCTATAATCCTTTTTAGAATATTTTGGTGTCATTTTCAAATTTTCATTTAAGAAAAATAATAGAATTGATTTGCTTCTTTTATTTTGGGTAAAGTGGTCAAATGGATGAGGAATAGACACTTCCTTCTTGGGATCCAAATCCAATTATTCCATTTATGTAATAATTGGTTGTTAACTTATTGGTTAAATTATACATTGAGGAATAGAAAAACTATGGTCATTTTATTTAATTAGTTATTGCCAAGGATACATTTCTTTTACAATACATTTCTGGTAAATACCCCAAAAAAAAAAAAGACAAAAAACAAAAGTGCACACACACTTATTGTCATTATATAGTATTTTCCAAATAGTCTTTCAATTGCTCCTTTGTTATGTTCTCTCCACCTCCATCAGAGATTTGATCCAAATCGAAAGCATGACTTCCTACAAGCATAGAAAAATAGGCAAACAACATATAATAAGAATTCAATTACCCCACACAAAGAATTTATGGAATTCAAGCTAGGAAGCTATGGAAAGATAACATGAGAATTTATGATTTCGAGTCTTCATGGAAATTTGCAAAGAAGGCCAAGATATCATGTTATGTTATAAACAACCACACAGAAGCTTGAATCATATAATAAAAATACAAAATATACCAAAACATAAGCATAAACATACGAAAGAGGAAAGGAGGAAATTAGCATCTCCAACTTAAAAGTTTTACATTATCTATATAACTAAAAAGTAAAAAGCCCCCTAAAGCAACACCAAAACTTCAAGCAACTAAAAATCACACCAAGCAGATACAAGACTTTAATCAAATGAAACCACAAAAAACATCTCCAACTAAAAGATGCTATCGAGGGTCAATCCTAGATTATCCAAACAAGATTACAAGGACGAATTAGATTCAAATTGACGAAGAAGCATAATAAATGGTTAAACAAGAGATAACAAAAGATTTGACGATGATAATGAAGGATTAACCTAACCCACAATGCATGAATAACCCACAAACTATCATAGTGCAACCGGATTAACTGAGACAAATAATGCATAAATATAAACTACCAAAGGATGCCTAAGAAGTTCCACTACCATAAACCACTCAATGGAAGTCATAAACAACTAAGCTATGACTACCATAACTGCAGGATAGTCATATCATTCCAACACTGAATCTAATCTACAGTTTAGAAGATAAGCATCTTATAAATATTACCTTGTACTTGTTATTAATGTTGTTATGAAGTCTTTTTTGTATTGGGTGCACCTTCTCCACTTGTCAACCTTCTTAAAACATGTCTAATGTAATCTTTCTATCTTCCTTCCAAATCCCCAAGAATCAAAATGTAGCCTTACACGTCAAACTTGAACCTAACAAAATGAAAAACTTCACTCAAAATCATTTCATTATTGTTCAAATGAGTTAGCTCAAAAATTCTATTTCAACTAGTTTCCAAAAGAACCTTACTCTGAAATAGTTTAATTCTTATCTCAATTTAACATATGCGAACGAAGAATCAATAATGCTAAAAAGAAAGTCTAAGAATTTAAAGTGGTTCACTTATGAAAGTTAAAGAACTTAATTCAAACCTTAATTATTTTGAAATTTTAGTTGACAACTCCTAAATTGAGTTTTGAAATTGGGATAACAACCTAAACCATTCTTACATCCAAATAAGCATGTATGAGGGAACAAGTTTCATACACCTACTAATAAACAACTATCTATAAAACTTACTTAAAGCAGGTCCAACTTAACAACTCCTCTGAGCTTAAATTGGACACTATTTGAAATTAGAAGATCCCAGTTAAGTTCAACACATATGCAGCAACCCTTAAAAGCTGCATCAAAATGTTGGAAGCTTTGTTGCAGAAAAGAGTTCGAAAAAAAATAATAATCACATTCACATGAAATTAAACAATTTTAATAGAATATCGCCACTGTCAAGTGCAGAATGACTATAGTACCTTTTCGCATGTTTGTTTTGTCACACCCCTTCCAGATTACCCTTTTATTATGGAAGATGATATGACCATGGTAGTTATTAGCCCTACTACCAGCACTCACCACCCAAGCTTTCTAATCTAAATACCAACCTGTTTGAAACATTAGTAATATACGCAAACAACAAACATCCCTTAAGTTTCTACAAAGATTCTATAAATACATGCATACAGCCAAGACATTACATTTATAGAAACATATTCACAAGTGGCCCAAACATTCCTATAGAAGCCCTAGTCCCTATCAAAACATGTGTACATAAACTAATCATCATCCTAAGTCTTTTAATAAGCCGAGTCTTTCGGTGGCAAGCAGCAGTAGGATCAACCTTGAGGAAACTGACCGCTACCTAAAAAGGGAAAACACAGAAATTCTGTGAGCTAAAACCCCAGTGAGTGACTATAGAATCGTAAAGCAACAAGCATAGCGTCACTATAAAAATGTAAATATACCAATGATTAAACTCAAGCAATTGTCTCTAGATGTAGCTTTAAACCATTCTCAGACATCATTAAACATTATTATTCTCTAGTTGAGAACGAGCCTAAACGCTCTAATCCCAAACATTTATTACCGGCCAAGAGACCCATACTTCAGTCTCTCATTCATAACTGTCTACGTGCACGTGGCCATACTAAGTACCATCATATTTTAGGTACTTCTGCTCAGATACCTTCACAAATTTGTCCTTCAGTATCGAGCTACTATGATATCTTCTCATATGTCCTTCGGTATCAAATTGGTCAGATACCTTCTCAAATGTCCTTCGGTATCATATTGGCCAGGTACCTTCTCAAATGTCCTTTGGTACCAAATTGGTTAGATACCTTCTCATGAGCGAGATCCCCATGGTTAGATACCAAATTGGTTAACACAGACAACCTTACTAGAGAGATCCCCATAAGTGAGATCCTTATGAGCGAGATCCCCCTCATGAGCGAGATCCCCTTCATGAGCGAGATCCTCCTCATGGGCGAGATCAATGAGATCTTCTAGAGCGAGATCAAGCTTTTCCTGTCAAATTTTCATCGTAGTGATACTCACCTTACCAGCAATACTCAGCCCCATTCCTAGCGAGATTTCCCCCTAGAGCGAGATCCTCCTTACAAAATCTACGAGATTTCCTTTATCAGCGGGATCCTCATGCCCACATCTCACTATAATTCTCCATGATGAACTGCTTGCTTGTTCTTCACAAGCAGTTGTCTGCTTATGCACCAATTCCCTGTTATAACTTTAAAAATTCATAACTCAAAATCCAGAGCTCTTTTCAAGAAACTTTCTTCTACAAACTTGTTTAGAATTGAGTAACTTCCTTACCTTAAAATTTCAGCTCAGAATTCCTTATACTTTGGCTTGGAACTTCCAATCTTCACCTCGGCCCTGCTTAAATCCATGATTCTGCATTCTCTTTATTTTCTTCTCCTCCTGAAATCTTCCTCCGGCAAGACAATCTCGCAACCTAGATTCTCTCAGTTCTCGACTGGCACTGAATTCACTAAATTTTTTCATGTCAACTGCCGAAACCAAGCTTTTGAAGTTCTTCCAAAAGCACTTCCCACCGCCTCCCAAGTTCAAGGATTAACCGCCACGTTACCCCCACCCAATATGTTTTTCCATCCTTTCCGTCATATTTCCTATAAATAACCATGAATTAATACTTTAATAAAAATAAGAAAGAAAATATATAATATAACATTCCTTTGACTAAACATGCTTATCTAGGAACCTAGAGTTTGGGGTTTATAATCATCCCCTCCTTAAAAGAAATTTCGTCCTCGAAATGTACCTGATATTTCATTTTAAAAGTTGAGGATATCTCTTCCTCATTTGCTCTTCAGGTTCCCAGGTAGCTTCCTCGATTCCATGATTACGCTATAGCACATTCACCAAAGGAATCGTCTTATTTCTGAGTACCTGGTCTTTCCTGTCCAAGATCTCGATGGCCTCCTCCTCGTAAGATAAATCTTCTCTGAACTGTACTGGTTGTGTTGCAAGTATGTGCATGGGATCAGGCACGTATTTCATTAGCATTGACACATGAAATACATCATGAATACGAGCTAGCTCCACCATCAACTGCAACCTATAAGCTACTGGACGAACCGGTTCCACAATTTCATATGGTCCAATGTAACGTGGATTTAACTTCCCTTTTCTCCCAAACCGGAGAATTCTTTTCCATAGGGATAGCCGAAGAAATACCCGTTCTCTGACTTCAAATTCTATTTCTCTTCTTCGCTTATTAGCATAGCTCTTCTGTCTATCGCGGGCCGCCTTAAGATTATCCCTGATAAGTTTCACATTCTCTGTTGTTTGTTGAACTAATTCTGGATCCAATAATTTTCGTTCTCGGACTTCATTCTAGCATACTGGGGTCCTGCAAGGTCGGCCGTACAATGCTTCATAGGGAGCCATTCCAATACTAGAATGGTAGCTATTATTGTAGGCAAATTTAATCAACGATAAGTGTGTATCCCAACTTCCTTTGAATTGTAGTACACAAGCTCTTAACATATCTTCCAGTGTCTGTATAGTTCTTTCCGACTATCCATATGTTTGCAGATGAAAAGCCGTACTGAAATGAAATTTAGTGCCCATAGCCTTCTGTAAACTAGGCCAAAATTTTGAAGTGAACCTCGAGTCCCAATCCGACACTATCAACACTGGGGCTCCATATTGACTGATTATCCTATCCACATAAATCTTAGCTGGACGGTCTAGTGTAAAAGTAACTTTTACTGGTATGAACTTGGCCGTCTTAGTTAGTCTATCGATTATTACCCAAATGCCATAAAATCCTGAGGGTGTCTTAGGCAATCTAAATAGAAAGTTCATTGTCACATGCTCTCACTTCCACTCAGGCACTAGAAGTGGATTGAGTAATCCTGCTGGTCTTTGTCTCTCAGGTTTTACTTGTTGATAGATTATACATCGATCCACATATTCTGCTATGCCTCACTTCATCCCAGGTCACCAATAAGATTTCTTCAAAGTTATATACATCTTGGTGCTACCTGGATGCATAGAATAAGCGGAACTATGTGCTTTCTCTAGAATGGCTTGTTTAAGTTGTAGCTTGTTAGGCACACACATTCTCCCCTCCTTTTCTAGCACATTGCCTGCTCCTAGTTGAAAGTCAACCCTGATGCCCTTACTTACATCATCAACAATCTTCTGAAGATCAGGGTCTTCCAACTGATCCTACTTAAGATTTTCTACTAAGGTAGGCCTTATCTGGAAAGAAGCTATCATTCCTCCCGACGATTCCACTGGTAAGGGGGTTCTAGAATTCCTAAACTTCTGCAATAGCATACCTCTTATTGAACCAATAATGGCCTTGGGTCCTGAGGATTTCCTACTTAGTGCATCTGCTACAACATTAGCCTTACCAGGGTGGTACTCGATGGAATTGTCGTAATCTTTAATCAATTTAATCCATCTTCGTTGTCTTAGATTCAACTCCTTTTGATCAAAGATATATTTTAAGCTTTTGTGATCTGTAAATATTCTGCAGCGCTCTCCAAATAGGTAATGTCTCCATAACTTCAGAGCCAAAACAACTGCTGCCAACTCCAGATCATGTGTGGGATAAATGCCCTCGTGTTTCTTAAGTTGACGAGAGGCATATGCAATCACCTTCCCATCCTGCATCAACACACATCCCAATCCTTGTCGAGATGCATCACAATAAATTTCAAATTCCTTAACTGGAATAGGCAAGGTAAACACTGGTGCTGATACTAGTTTTCGTTTCAACTCCTAGAAACTATGTTCACACTCCAACGACCATTCAAACCTCACGCCTTTCTTGGTCAGGTTCGTCAACGGAAGAGCTATCTTAGAGAAACCCTCCATAAACCTCCGATAATAACCTGTTAACCCTAGGAAACTGTGTATTTCTGAAACGGTCGTAGGTCGTTCCCAATTAACTATTGCTTCCATCTGTTGGGTATCTACACTAATGTCCTCTACTGAAATAACATGCCCAAGAAATACTACCTGATCTAACCAAAAATCGCATTTACTAGATTTAACATACATCTGCCTATCTTGCAATGTCTGCAATACTATCCTCAAGTGGGTAATATGATCCTCCCTACTACCAGAATACACCAATATATCATCAATGAATACTATCATGAACTGGTCCAAGTAGGGATGAAATATCCTGTTCATGAGATCCATGAAAGCCACAGGGGTATTTGTCAATCCGAATGGCATTACTAAGAATTCATAATGTCCATATCTCGTTCTAAATGCGATTTTAGGAATATCGGCTTCCCTCACTTTCAGTTGATAATAACCCCATCTCAGGTCTATCTTTGAAAACAACGTGGCTCCTCTTAGCTGATCAAATGAATCATCAATGCATGGTAGCAGATATCTATTCTTAATCGTTACCTTATTCAGCTGCCTATAGTCGATACATAATCTAAGTGTACCATCCTTCTTCCTCACAAACAATACCGGAGCTCTCCAAGGCGATACACTAGGTCAAATGTATCCCTTATCAATCAACTCTTGCAGCTGAACCTTTAATTCTTTCAACTCGGTTGGCGCCATTCTATACGATGCCTGTGATATAGGAGTTGTTCCCGGAACTAAGTCAATAGTAAACTCCACCTCCCTGTCGGGTGGTAATCCCAATAGTTCTTCAGGAAATACAACCCGAAACTCATTTACCACTGAGACATATTATGGGTTCAACTCTTTCCCTTGAGCAACCACTACATGAGCCAGATAGGCTTTACATCCCTTGCTCAACAGCTTCCGAGCTTTCACTGCCGATATCAAATTCCTCACGACTAATCGTTTGCTTCTTGTCAGCATTGCATCCTAGCCATTTGATTTTCTGAGCATTACCTCCTTTTTGTAACAGTCTACTGAAGCATGATACTTACTTAGAAAATCCATCCCCAAGATAGCATCAAACTCCAATAGTTCTAAGGGAAGTAAATCAGCATAGAAGTTCTGACCATTGATCAGTATCTCACAATGATTATAGCATCTATCTACTACTATCACATCCCCCAAAGGAGTAGAGATAAATAACTCTTCAGGCATAGGTTCAACCACCCTATCTATACTAGGTGTATACATGCTAGATATAAATGAATGTGTGGTACCAGGATCAAATAAAACATAACCAGACTGCCCACATAACATAACATTATCGGTCACAACATCTGGAGTCTCCGTTGCGTCCTGGTGTGTCATGGCATACACTCACCCCTACTGCTGGGGTCGACCTACAACATTCTTCTGCTTGGCACCACTTGACCCTTCGCTCCGATTTCTAATACTCTTTGGTTGGTTAACCATCTGGGAGGTCGGCTATTGTGCTGTTGAGACGTCCCTATTCATCTGGGGACAGTCCCTCTTGAAATGCCCTATTTGTCCACATTGGAAATATGCACCTCTGCCACTATAGCATGCCCCAAAATGCCTCTTGCCATAACTAGGGCACGTTGGTCTCTTGTCTGTGCTGGCTACCGACTCACCAGCTCGTGGCATCTCTGGTCGGCTAACTGCATTGGCCAAGGGTCTCATTTTCCTTTTCTTGGATCCCTACCAACTACTTCCCTTGAAATGGCTCCCATTAGTCTGGGTTGCAACTGGAGATCGGAATCCCTTATCTCTAGGCCCTACTATGGCCTCACTGCCTCTTGGCAACTGCTCATCATCTGCCAAACTCCACTCGACTCGTGTTGTTGTTTCTACTAATTGGATAAAATCTAGCCAATTTGCCGTAGATGTCACCGGAGTTCTAATTTCCTTCCGCAAACTTTATTCAAATTTCCTGCATCTATCTCTTTCCTCAACAATAATTGGCAGAGAATACTGTGATAACTGTGTAAATTTCTGCTCATATTCCACCACTGACATCGTTCCCTGTGTTAATCTGAGGAACTCATCCCTTTTTGCATCCTGGAACGAGCTAGGGTAATACTTGTCCTCAAAGGCCTTCTTGAACTCAGGCCATAACATCACATCTATACTGGCTCGTCTAGCGGACATCACTTTCCACCATTTCTCTACTTCTTTCTATAGTAGAAAGGTGGCTAACCCTACTTTCCTGTCCTCTGGACAACTCATAACATTGAAAAAATTTTCAACTACATCCAGCCATAACTCAGCTTCAGCCGGATCTGTTGTACCTTCAAATGTCACAGCCCCTAAGGCTTTAAACCTCTCAATACCATATTTCTTCTCTGGGTGAGCTCGTATAGAGCCCACACCGGCTACTAACCTCTGCACTATCCTATCAAAAACAACATCTTCTAGCTGAGAATCTGCCCTTGCCTGGGGGGTACTAGACTCTCCCTCAGACATCATTTCCTGACCCATTGGATCATTCACCTTCTTTTTGCCACCCGGTGGGTCCTCTCCAACCTCCGGGCCCCTATTAGTAGGGTCAGTGTTCCTACCACCTGTTTGCTTTACTCTGTCTGCCACATTACCTCGGCATTTCACCTAATACAATGTACACATGTTAGGGACTCACACTTAAGGACTTAGACTTATGCATGAACTTCCCTCTCATTCCCAAAACCTTATGCTCTGATACCAACTTGTCACACCCCGTTCCAGATTACCCTTGTATTCTAGAAGAGGATATGATCGTGGTAGTTACTAGCCCTACTGCCAGCACTCACCACCCAAGCCTTCTAATCTAAATACCAACCTTTTTGAAACATTAGGAATATACGCAAACAGCAAACCTCCTTTAAGGTTCTACAAAGATTTCATAAATACATGCATACAGCCAAGACATTACATTTATAGAAACATATTCATAAGTTGCCCAAACATTCCTAAAGAAGCCCTAGTCCCTCTCAAAACATGTGTACATAAACAGATCATCAGCCTAAGTCTTTTAATAAGCCAAGTATTTCGTTGACAAGCAGCAGTAGGATCAACCTTGAGGAAACTGACTGCTACCTGAAAAGGGAAAACACAAAAATTTTGTGATCTAAAAGCCCAGTGAGTTACTATAGAATCGTAAAGCAATAAGTATAGCGTCACTATAAACATGTAAATATACCAATGAGTAAACTCAAGCAATTGTCTCTAGATGTAGCTTTAAACCATTCTCATATATCATTAAATATTACTATTCCCTAGTTGAGAATGAGCCTAAACGCTCTAGCTCCCAAACGTTTATTACCGGCCAAGAGACCTATACTTCGGTCTTTCATTCATAACTGCCTACATGCACGAGGCCATACTAAGTACCATCATATTTTAGGTACTTCTGCTCAAAAACCTTCACAAATTTGTCCTTTAGTATCGAGCTACTATGATATCTTCTCATATGTCCTTCGGTATCAAATTGGCCAGATACCTTCTCAAATGTCCTTCGGTATCAAATTGGCCAGGTACCTTCTCAAATGTCCTTCGGTACCAAATTGGTTAGATACCTTCTCAAATGTCCTTCGCTATCAAATGTGTATTTTGTAACATCAAATTAAGTTCCATTGCCTAGTATTTACACACGAACTCTTTCTCTCATAGCCTTCCCCCTAGGAAGCATATATCAAAATCAAAAACATAGCCTTTATAATGGTTACACGGCGTACCTTGGCCTGTGTTACACACATATAAGCCGGGAAACATGCGTTAAGTTATTCTCCAACCATTTGTTGCTTGAGGAAGTATAAATTCATCATTAATGTCACTGTGTTTTACTTGATCATATACGCATGAGTATTGAAAACCTTAAGTTTACTTAGTCACTCACCGTTTATTAGGATCTTAATGGTTTATATGCTTCCTCTAGCTCTTCTTGGCCTGAAAAGATATAATTCCCGATTAAACTACTTAGAATTCCTAGTAAAACACCTCAAATAATTCATTTATTAAAGGAACTTCCATTAACACAGATAACCTTACTAGCGAGAACCCCATGAGCAAGATCCTCCACAATGGAAAGACTAAATCCAAGTAAGCTTTGTTAGGGAAGTTCATAAGCGAGGTCCCTCTCATGAGCGAGATCCTCATGAGTGAGATTCTCCTCATGAGCGAGATCCTCATGGGCGAGATCAGCAAGATCCTCTAGAGCGAGATCAAGCTTTTTCTGTCAAATTTTCATCTTAGCGATACTCACCTTACCAGCGATACTCAGCCTCATTCCTAGCAAGATTTCCCCCTAGAGCGAGATCCTCCTTACAAAATCAGCGAGATTTTCTTTATAAGCGAGATCCTCATGCTCACATCTCGTTATAATTCTCCATGATGAACTGCTTGCTTGTTCTTCACAAGCAGTTGTCTGCTTATGCACCAATTCCCACTTCAAAAATTCATAACTCAAAATCCAGAGCTCTTTTCAAGAAACTTCCTTCTACAAACTTGTTTAGAATTGAGGTAACTTCCTTACCTTAAAATTTCAGTCCATAATTTCTTATAGTTTGGCTTGGAACTTCCAATTTTCACCTCGACCGTGCTTAAATCTGAGATTCTGCCTTCTCTTTGTTTTCTTCACTCCTTGTTCTTCTCCTCCTGAAATCTTCCTCCGGCAAGACGATCTCACAACCTAGATTCTCTCAGTTTTCGAATGGTACCGATTTCACTAAGTTTTTTCATGTCAACTGCCGAAACCAAGCTTTTGAAGTTCTTCTTCCAAAAACACTTCCCACCATCTCCCAAGTTCAAGGATTAACCGCCAAGTTACCCCCACCCAAGTTCAATGGGTTTTCATTATTGTAACAAATTAAGAACACCTCTTCAATTTCTTTAAAAAAATTCTTGTTCAGGTTGAGCAAATCGTGAAAGATGAAACTAGAATGACAGCTTATGAGATTTTGGACAATTTTTGTGAATTTATACCCTTAAATCTCTCCTGCAGACGCAAACACAAGTACGATTAATTTGCTTCTGCACATTCATTTTCTTTTTCAGTGAAATCATAAGAAATTTTGGACTACCATAACTGCAAGATAGACATAGCAATACAATACTGAATCTAATCCAAAATTTTAGAACAAATAGACTTTTAAGATAAACGTCTTGTAAATATTATCTTGTATAAACGTCTTGTAAATATTATCTTGTACTTGTTATTAATGTTCTTATGAAGTCCCTTTTGTGTTAGATGCTCCTTCTCCACTTGTCAACCTTCTTAAAACATGTCCAATGCAGTCTTCCAATCTTCCTTCCAAATCCTTAAGAATAAAAATTTAGCTTTATACATCAAACTTGAACCTTTCAAAATGAAATACTTCACTCAAAGTCATTTCATTATCGCTCAAATGAGTTAGCTCCCAAATTCTAATTCGACTAGTTTCCAAAAGAACCTTACTCTGAAATAGTTTGTATCCACTCGTAAAGGCTAAGAAGAGACTATTCTAAAAAAAAAAAAAAAAAAAAGAATCGCCTTGTCAAGAGAGAAGAAAAAAAAGATGAGAAAACAAGTAACTTATCTTCTATATGGTTCAATCACCACAATATTGATCATTTCTCTTGTATATCTTGTTCAAGTGAAAAAAAGTGTAACAACAATTAGTAACCAATCTACTATTGAGATAATTTTGATCATAAATAGAATTGATCCTCATAGATTTAGCTAGTTTATCTAGTTGCAGTTTAATGCTCAAAGCATAAGAATATTATATTTTTCACAAAGGGACTTGAGTAAACAACAAAGTACCTTCTTGAGTTGGTTTTAGTAGCTCATTTCTTTTCCAACCCCAGAAGAATAGCAATTGTAAGCATAACAAAGTACCTTCTTGAACTGAGACGTATGCATCCCATGTGTTGCAACACACCGACTCTCTCATGATTGTGTTCCATGCTTGATTATGACATACCGTTCTTCCTCATATATATTGAAAAGTGTTAAAACAGTAATTATTTAAAGTGAAACAGACATTTTATCTTACTTTTATCTCTCAACAAAATTGTAAGCATCCTATATACAAAAGATTTAAAAGAGAGAGATAAAAAAAAGAGAGAAATCAATGAGTTAGAAGAATTTATTTGTACTATTTTTCCCGTTCTACTTCTCAAGAAATCTCAGCTCTTCCTGTGGATGTAGGCACCTCTTGTCAAACCATGTTAAAATCTTATTGTCTACTTCTCATCCCTTACCTTGCATGCGTAAATCTGCATTATAAGTCTTTTGATCTTAAAAAAAAAATCGCCATTATTGCTAAGCATTAAGAGCTCTCAGTCTTTCTCTTCCTTCTTTGTACAAAATAATTTACTTTTTTCTCAGCATTCAAACACAAGATAGAATCACCAGCAAACAAATCAATTATGATCTCAACATCTTCTTTTCATTTAATAGGAAACTATGCACAATATTAATAATACTTTAATATGTAAAGAGGGTGATAAAGCATCAATCTGAAAGAGGCCAAGAGAACTACTAGATAGATGGAAGCCTAAAAAATAGTTTTAAAAAAATGAGTGGTGTTTGTACTTATGGTTTCTATGGAGCTACATTAATTCCTCTCATTAAAAGAAAAAAGTATCCCATGTAAAAATTTGATGGAAAGAGAACTCCCAAGAGATGATTGTAACTGTAGTCTCGAAAAAAACACTAGTAAAGAATTGTAACAAAAAAAAAATGTTGTGAGGTATATAGATTAGGCCCAAGAACATGAGTCAAAATAATATTCATAACATGAAACGAGCAACAGAAGCAAGATTAGAATAATAGAGCCTTCTTCAACCTCAGGCTTTAAATTGGGATAACCTGTTTGACGTCTTGACGTGTTAAAAACCTATTTATGAAATCGATAAAAAAGAAAACATAAAGAGTACGAAGTAAATAAACGACCTTTAAGCCTGAGCTATGCGTGCATCATCTTTTGAGCCAGGATAGATGTCAGACCCCGTACCAGATTACCCTTCTAACCTGGATGGAATGGTGACTGCAGCAGTTACCAACCCTTTTGCTGACACTTACTGCCTATCTTACGTGTTAAACCTTGCTCAATCCCTGAATACATACATATTAACTCAGAACTTAACACATTTATATTACAGGGTTTCGTAGCATTGTTTATACATAGATAATACAACCTAGTGAACCCCATCAAGAATACTAGTCACTAGACAGACACATGTGTACTAACCAACAAAGGTTTTCAATTACGCTTCCCTCAACCTGCTTCTTTGAGTGGCAGAGCAACAGCAGAATAGTCTTTTGGGAACTGACCATTACCTGAAAGAAAACATTTGAAAACGTGAGCTAGAAGCCTAGTGAATGACTTAATAAAACATAAATCTCATGCTTAAACTGAAAGCTCGAAAACATAATACTGGAACTAAAATATACCAGGCAACCGTGTACATAAAACCTTTACAACCATTGTGTCTGAAACCTGAATCTTAATTGAGACCCCTACTTTGATCTCTTCATATTGATCTATGGCTAGGAGGGACCCCTATGTCGATCTCTTTAAAAATATATCGATGGGCATCTCAAGCAACTTCCTCTAAACATTAGCATTGATAACTACTTTTAAACACCATTAAATATCATTATTACTTAGTTGAGAACGAGCATACCTCACTCTAGCTCCCAACGTCTGTTATCGGCCATGAGACCCATACTTCGGCCTCTCTTTGCTGGTTTATGGCCTAAGAGACCCATAATTCGGCCTCTACATCAAAACTACCCACGTGTACGTGGAGGTTTCTATGTACCGTCAACACCTTAGGTACATTTATTCAGATACCTTTTTTACCTTCAGGAATATCAACACCATTAAATATCATTGCATTTAGGAATATCAACGCATGTACTTTAGCAATCTCAGGCATATAAACATAGCACATCAAGCTTAGTTTTAACCCTAACGCATGGTTCATACTTTATAAAAATAAGTTGGCTTAAATCGTGTTGAACTAGCTTGTAAAAACTATTAGCATGCGTTAGATATGGAAAACGCATACATTAGTAACATCATGCGTTGATAAACATTTATAAGCATTCGCAATTCCACACTATCCTTCTAGCCTAGGAGAAGATATGACTGCCTTTATCCTTAGTTGAGAGTGAACTACTAGATCTAACCCTCAACGTCAACCTTAGTCGGGGAGAACCCTTTTGCTCAATCCCTCAACGTCGTATTACTTACGTGCACGTGGTTATAACTGAGTACCATCATACCTTGGGTACTTCTGCTCAGATACCTTCTCAAATGTCCTTCAGTATCGAGTTGCTAAGATACCTTCTCAAATGTCCTTCGGTATCAAGTTGGTTCGGTACCTTCTCGAATGTCCTTCAGTACCAAGTTGGTCAGATACCTTCTCAAATGTCCTTCGATATCTGGTTGGGCAGATACCTTCTCAAATGTCCTTCGGTATTGCTTTTTAAGTAAAACTAGTCATAAACATTTAGTTGAACACAAGGCTTAGTGCTCAAATCATCATACTAGTTCATCCATCATACTAGTTCATCATAAAAATGGAGTTACCTAAACATGCTGAAAGTATTTGGAGAAGATAACATATTTACATCATGTCAATTCCATGGAAAACATGCTTTACTTAGCATGAGAAACAGTTTCACAAATACGTTGCTTGGCACTTCATTTAAACACTTAGCATGAGGAATATCTTCAAAGAAATCATAGTTTCTAACACTTAGCATGAGAAATAACTTCAAGGAAATCATGGTTTCTAAATCATTAAAACATCAATTCATCACATAGTCACTCATAGCTCGTTGGCCTCTTAACGGGTTATATGCCTCTCCTAGCTCTTCTTGGCCTGAAAGGACATAATTCCCGATTAAACTACTTAAAATTCCTAGGAAAATACCTCAAATAGAACTTTCATCATCAAAGACACCTTTACCAGCGAGATACTCATCATGAGTGAATTCTTCTCATGAGCGAGATCCTCTTCATGAGCGAGATCCTCCCCATGAGCGAGATCCTTTCATCCTAGCGATACTCACCTTTTCAGCGAGATTCAACCCAATTTCTAGCAAGATTCCCTTCTAGAGCAAGATCCTCATCACAAAATTAGTGAGACTTCCTTCATTAGCGAGATTCTCATCACAAAATCTCGCTATAGTCTCCATGGTGAGCTGTTTGCTTGTTCTTCCTAAGCAGCTGTCTGCTGATGCACAAATTCTCTGTTACAACTTTAAAAATTCATAACTCAAAATTCAGACCTCTTTTGAAGAAACATCCTTCTACAAACATGTTTATAATTGAGTTAAATTTCTTACCTTAAAATTTCAGCCGAAAATTCTTCATAGTTTGGCCTAGAGCTTCCAATTTTTACCTCAGGCCCTGATTAACCCGAGATTCTATCTCTTCTGTAATTTCATCACTTTCTGTTCTTCTTTTCCTGCAATCTTTCTCCGACAAGACAATTTAGATTCTCTCAGCTTTCAAATGACACTGATTTCACTAAATTTTCTTATGTAGACTGCCGAAACCAAGCTTTTGAAGTTCCTCTTTCTTTTAATCTTCCTACCGCCTCCCGAATTCAAGGATTAACCGCCACGTGCCAAACCAATAAGTAAGTTTCCTTATTTAATGTGTTTTTCTTTTCCTTTCTCCACAATTTCTATAAATAACAAGAATTTTCACTTATTAAATATTTAATATATCATTCCTTTGGCTAAACATACTTGTTTAGGAACTTAGAATTCGGGAAATATACTTAGCTACACAAGAGCTTATTTCTTCTTGCTTCCATCCTCTAACCCTCCTAAAATATGGCTTCATTTAACTCATTAGGAGATATCTCATTACTTACTCTTACTTAAAGTAATTAGGGTTCGGGTTTTACAATAGATCCTGTCAATAACCTGAAATGAAGAAGTTAATTCACAATCCTTTTGAAGAACATAAGACGCATTAACATGTGTACTTGGATACTTTGATAAGGAAACCATACCTAGGAAGGCCATATAAAACGAGAATAACAGTAACTTTACATCCACGGATTAATCTATAAGGCTCTGTAAACATGTCGATTATACAATAGCCTATGCCAATCCTCGGCCTCTTTGAGATTTGCAGAATTTGTTGAGAATATAATAACATACCACATTGAAAAAATTAAATTTGTGTAATTGGAAATAAAGAAATATCTAAGAGTGGGGAAATGTCATACGGTAGCAACAGTCTGCTCTTCTGATAAGCAGAGTCCTCTAGTTTTCGACAAGTAATGATGACCCTATTAACCACAAGCAAAAAGAAAAATTAAATGAGTTCTTGATAAGGACGACGATGACATGCATTGCATAACACAAACAAGGTCCATTAGCTCTTACATTCTTTTCTCCTTCCATGGCCACATTAAGCACTAGCCTCTCAACCAACAACATGGGAACTTGTTGTTCCAGTTTCATATTCAGACCTCATAAAATTCTTGAATTTCGAGGTGTAGTGGTTGACATTAATGAGTATCCATGATTATTGAGTCCAAACACTCTAAACAGAGCTTCCGTCCATCATCAAGTAAAAGATAACTAGTGTCTCTTGGCTTCATCAATTAAAAAGTTAGTTCTGAGTCCAACTATAATGAACTGATGTGTGGAAAGCAATGATCAAACAGCTGTTTCAAATCGAGTTCAACCAAGATGACGAGAGCCATTTTGTAAAGATATTGTTTCTTTCGAATATGCACATGTGACCGGTAGAAGGGAAGAGAGTAAACACTATGAGACAAAAAATAATTTTAAAAAGTACATCCATTCTTTCACAGCTACAACATCTCGAAGTTCCATCTTTTTCAATTCAATAGTTGTTGGAGGGTTGCTGCTGCCATTTGAGTACACAAAGACTTGAGCCTGTCACGTGACATCATCCAGACCAGCCTAGCACAGTTTCAAGCGTAGCTAAACTAAAATAAACATGACCAGAAGAGTGTAGAAAGATCGTCTAGCAGCATTGAATAAAAGCCACAAACAAAAATGAAGAGAAAACAACATTTAAGATTTTGCAAGTTAATCATTTGTAACAATATGTAGTATTTTATATGAAATTCAACTTTCTACATACATTCAAGTCCAAAGCTATCACACTCCTCCCCAGGCCACCATCTTAGCCTAGAGAAGGGTGTGACTGCAGCAGTTATCAACCCTTAGGCTGACACTTACTGCCTAAAAACTCTTGCGGAATAACTCTGATACCAAATACAAATTATATGCAATGGGACGGCTGTAGGCTCACAATTTATTAACTTAGAAACTTAATATGTTAAAAGTATTTACAACATTAGATTTACAAGTCCCAAAACCCACAAACCCTAGTCCCTATATGAACAATAGTAACATGTGTACAATATTAACAATAACCACCTAACAAACGGTTACAAGTCTTTTGGTCCTTTAGTGGCAGAGCAGATACTAAGCTATCTTCAGAGGATTTGACCGCTACCTGTGGGGGGGGGGAACAAAAACTTTTGAAAACGGAGTGAGCTTACGCCCAGTCAGTGACCGAGAAAACATAGTAAATTCTCATGCATGATTTCAGTAGTGAGTTTTTAACTGAAACATAAACTATTACAGTACTTGTACTGCAGCATAAACGTTTTCCAAGCGTAAAACATGTAAAGCTGTTTTAAACATAAAACAATAAAAGCATTTCACAAATCAAAGTACTTTATAACTAGTAAAATAATCCCAACACTAACTACTAGTCCAGAGAGAACCCTTTTGCTCAATCTCTGACTTTATTAACCTGTGGCCACATTAGGTACTACTGCTCAGATACCTTCTCCTTGTACTTTAGTATCGAGCTACTAGGATACCTTCTCCAGTGTACTTCAGTATCCCGTTGGCTTGGTACCTTCTCAAATGTACTTCATAGATACCTTTTCCTTGTACTTCAGTATCTAGTTGGGTGGATGCCTTCTCCTTGTACTTCGGCATCGCATTTTACCAAAACTATTTATAAACAACTTTTCTCTTTAAAGCATGTACGGTATAACACATATACAACATGGCATTAAAGATGGTAACGCATGTTGGATAAAATCAACATATGTAAATAGTTTTTCAACGATAGGCATGCGTTCACAACACAATTCAGATCTTGCTTGGAAACCACTTTATAAAACTAGTAAGAATGAGAATATTTTCGCAAACATGCTTTCTGTAAAACGTTTGTAATCAAAACAGTTTAAAAACATTTTAGTTCGAAAACATTTTAGCCACTCACCTCGATTTCTTAGGAGCTTTTCACTCTAGTAGCTCCTCGAGCTCTTTTTCACCCCTAGAATCCAGATTCAACTTACAACTTAGATTACTCATAGTTCTGAACCTTATTTTGAAAGACTTCCTTCTACAAACTTATTCTAAAATGTCTCAGGAATATTACCTTATACTTTCAGCTTAAAATTTCTCGTGGTTTGGCCGGAATCTCAAAATATTCAAGACTGGCTCAGACTGATCCGACAGTCTGACCCTTCTGCTTTCTTCTCAACCTCTAGCCCAACTCCTTTGATTCTTTTCCTTCAGAAGCTCTACTCTAAAAATGAGACTTCCAGAGCTTTCAGATGGCTTCAGAATCACTCCAAACGTACGAGTAGATTGGAAGATCTCCTCGTCCAAATTTGACACATTCCTCTTAACCCTCACTGCCCTCTACTTTCTCTACGAAATTTATGATTTTTGTGTGATTTGAAAATGAAATCCTACCTCCCTATTTATAGGCGTTCAAATTGCTCGTGGGATTGACAGCACCTACTTGGCTGCATGGCTAAATGTTTAATCCTCCCTTTATCAACGTAAGCTGACTTCACCTTGGTTCAATGTGTTCTTCCCAAACACATCCAACACAATTTCTTAGGGTTTAAGAATTTCTCCTAATCGGACACCTAAATTTTAATTGATGTTTGCCCTTACGTCTTCAAGCTTTGTTTGTATTCAAATTAGGGTTTTTACATGCATAATCCACCGTAACGCGTCCAAATACATCACCCAAAAGCTTGCTCGGCCGTTCAATGCATAGGCGAGGCATGGGCGTGACGTTCGAATCGGACAAAGCAAGGCTAACAGATAGGCGCTCTTGCTCTTTCCACTCTTGGCAGTGTCGCTCTCTCCACTCACGACAGTGTCTCTCTCTTCCACTTTCTCGCTGGTCTCGCTCTCTCCACTCTCGCTCTCTCCCCCCTTCTAGCTAAAAAATCTCGCTCTCTTCACTCTCGCTCTCTCTAGCAATCTCGCTGGTCTTGCTCTCTCCAATCTCGCTCTCTCTCTTGCTCTCTCCAGCTTTCTCTTTTTCTCTCCACTCTCGATCTCTCCAGCTTTCTCACTGGCCTCGCTCTCTCCACTCTCGCTCTCTCCAGCTTTCTCGCTAGTCTTGCTCTCTCCAATCTCACTTTTTCTCTCGCTCAAAATCTTGCTCTCAATGATCTCGCTCTCAACGATCTCTCTCTTAGCTACTGAGAACATTGTTGTCTCCGTGCAATTCCTACACGATTGTGCCACTAGTCACTTGCCTTCCAATGCTTTGTGCACAACACGCATTACACATAACTTCCATATTTTTCTCGGTCCTTCAGCCATAACGCATTTCACATAAATTTTCCATACTTAGCCAATTTTTCCCAAATTTCCCAAACTTAATTTCCATATTATTCCACACTAGCTCAACCTACTTATTATTTTTTCCCAACTTTCCCAACTCAATTCCATATTTTTCTTTTCAAATCCCCATTCTTTCTTCACCATTCCACACTAACTTTCTCATCAACATACTTATTATACAAATTTCATTACAATTTTACCAATTTAAGCTCGGCTTAATTTATTCAAAGAAAATATACTTAACACTTAGAAATTTCCTTTCCCTTAATTTAGGATTTAACTTTCACTTAGTTAATTCCTTTTATCACTTGCTTAAGTAAGGAAAATAGAAATCAGGGTTTCACATTTACTTTCCCCTTAAGAAAATTTTGTCCTCGAAATTTACTCGAACTAACTCTGGTTTAAGGTTTCACAACAACCACTGTTGTAACCTCCTATAACCTTGTCTATTACCACACTTTCACTGCGCTACTCTGATATCAATTCCTTAGTTTATCCAATGATACCTCACCTAGCTATCTCTAAGCTAGATGTTGAACCAAACTATCTACCACATAAACAATTTTATCTCAAACTTTAAATGAGAATAACTGAAATTCATACTTGCCTCCCTTGGTAGATCTTTAGGTATACATATTCTACCTTCTTTTAATAGCACTTTATCAGCTCTTAGTTGATAGTCCGTCCTCAATCCTTTATCCACTTCTTCAGCTAACTTCTTCAGATCAGAATCCTTTAATTGCTCACGTAGAATATTTTCTACAAGAGTAGGACGCACTTGAAATAAGGCTAGTAATCCTTCTTTTCGACCGATTGATAATGCTGCCCTAGCGTTATACAACTCATGGATCATCTAACTTTTACTAAATTAATACCAGCTCTAGCTGATCTAGTTTTTCGACTTAAGGCATCAGCTACCACATATGCTTTACCTAGGTGATGGTCAATTGTACAGTCATAGTCTTTAATCAATTCAAGCCATCTTCTCTGTCTTAGGTTTAGTTCCTTTTGATCAAATATATGCTTTAGACTCTTATGGTCTGTAAATATATGACATCGCTCATGAAATAGGTAATGTCTCCACAATTTTAGAGCTAACACAACTGCTGCTAACTCTAAGTCGTGTGTAGGGTAATTACATTCATGCTTCTTTAATTTTCGCGAAGCATAGGCTATTACTTTTCCCTCATGCATCAGCACACATCCTAATCCTTGTCGGGATGCATCACAATAAACTTCAAACCCCTTACCTGGTGTAGGTAGAGTTAATACTAGTGTTGATACTAACCTTTGTTTCAGCACTTGGAAACTATGCTCGCATTCTAGCGACCATTCAAACTTCGCATCTTTTCTCGTCAGGTTTGTCAATGGAAGAGCTATCTTAGAGAAACCCTCCACGAATCTCCTATAATAACCTACTAAACCCAGAAAACTGTGTACTTCGGTTACATTCAGGGTCCGTTCCCAATTAACTATTGCCTCTATCTTTTGGGAATCAACACTAACTCCGTCAGCTGAAACTATATGCCCAAGAAATATGATTTGATTTAACCAAAAATCACACTTACTAAATTTGGCATATAACTTCTTTTCTCTTAAAGTTTTAATACTATCCTTAGATGTTCTTTGTGTTTTTCCGCACTACTGGAATACACTAGTATGCCATCTATGAATACTATCACAAACTGATCCAGATAAGAATGGAATATCCTATTCATCAAGTCCATAAATACCGCAGGAGCGTTTATCAGTCCAAATGGCATTACTAGGAACTCAAAATATCTTTATCTAGTTCTGAATGCAATTTTTGGAACATCTGTGTCTTTCACCTTCAACTGGTGATAGCCTGACCTCAAATCTATCTTAGAGAACACCGTTGCTCCCTTTAACTGATCGAAGAGATCATCTATACGAGGCAATGGGTACTTATTCTTAATGGTCACTTTATTCAACTGTCTATAGTCTATGCATAATCTAAGAGTTTCGTCTTTCTTTCTAACAAACAAGACTGACGCTCCCTAAGGCACTGGGTCGAATGTACCCCTTATCCACAAGTTCCTGTAATTGAACTTTTAACTCTTTCAACTCCATTGGGGCCATCCTATATGGTGCTTGGGATATAAGTGCAGTACCAGGAATTAACTCAATGGTAAATTCCACTTCCCTATCAGGCGGTAAGCCTAATAATTCTTCAGGGAACACATCTAAGAATTCTTGTACTACAGGTACATCCTCAGGTTTTAGTTTCTTATCTTGGGAAACTACCACAGATGCTAAATAAGTTTCACATCCTTTACTTAATAGTTTCCTAGCTTTTACAGCTGATATTAAACTTCCTGGGAGTATTCTTTTACTTCCTACCAGAGTTATTTCTTTTTCACCGGGTTTCCTAAACACTATTTCTCTTCTAAAGCAATCCATAGTGGAATAGTGTTTACTTAGGAAATCCATACCTAAGATAACATCAAATTCTAGTAATTCTAATGGAATCAAGTCGACCCAAAAACTTTGGTCTCCAAGAATTACTTCACAATTCCTATAATACTTATGCACCACAAGAGTATCTCCTACGAACGTAGAGATAAATAATTCCTCATCTATACGTTCAGGTATTTTATCTATATGTAATGCACACATACTAGATATGAATGAGTGTGTAGAACCAGGATCAAATAATGCATAAGCGGATTGATTACATAAAGTTATCGTACCAGTTACGACATCTGGAGCTTTTTTCGCTTCCTGGTGTGTCATAGCGTACATTCTACCCTGCTGCTGCTGCGGTGGTCATCCAACTACCCTTTTCTGCTTAGCCACATCGAATCCTTCTCCCCTAGTCCCGGTCGTTCTAGGTTGGTTTACCGTCTGGGTAACTCCTCTTTGCTCATTCTGTGCTCCATGATCTAGCTGAGGACAATCTCTTTTGAAATGCCCAGCTTGTTCGCACTGGAAACACACATTTCTATTACCATAACATACTTCTGTATGAGGCCTACCACAGTTTACACAAAGTGGTTTCCTCCCCTACTAGCCACCGACTCACTAGCACGACCTGATATTGATCTGCCACTTTGTTTAGCTACAGGTCTGGACATCTTTCGACTCAAATGCTACACGATCGATGAGTAACACTAGACGATCACCTACAAACACTCCACAATCACTTACCCTGAACTACATGATCGCTTACAAAAATTACACGATCGCTTACTAGTTTCTATATGATCGCCTACCAAATGCTATACGATCGCCTACCAAATGCTACATGATCGCTGAGCTCTACTATACGATCGCTTAGCTTTGCTACACGATCGCTGAGTAACACTAGACGATCGCCTGCAAACACCCCACGATTGCTTACCCGACACTACACGATCACTTACAAAACATTACACGATCGTTTACCAGTTTCTATACGATCTCCTACCAAATGCTATACGATCGTCTACAAAATACTATACGATCGCCTACCAAATGCTATACGATCGCCTACCAAATGTTATATGATCGCTTACAAGACATTACACAATCTTTCTTGATACGAAAAAAATGTTAAGTAAGAGCTTCTTATACTTGACACGTGAAACGTGTAAAGTAAGACCTTATATTACTTGACACGTAAATCGTGTCAAGTACAGGTTCGTGTGAAAATATTTGAAATATTCCGTCAATCTCCACTTTTTTAACAACATTTTTTTGTCCAAAATTATATTACTTGGCGTTTTTCCACAAAAACGTCAAGTAATTAAAAATAACAAGTGTCAAGTATGATAGATTTTGTAGAAGTGGTATATTTTGAACCAAAACTACATTCTTTTCAAATTATACAGATTCATATTTTTCATCTCTGTAATCAAATTATTGTCACTAATTTGGAAATTATCTTAAGTTACATTAAATTTTCATGTTTCAATTACTTTTATACATTATTTGCATCAATTATTTTATGCTTTAGTTTCTTTATTCAACATTTTTAATTCTTCGTCCTCTAGATCGATTATTCACCTTAACATTAAGAAACATTTGTTTAATAAGATAGATAATAAAGGTATAATGTTGTGATTTCCTACTGTAGAGGACAATTGTGATAAACAAAATCAATCACTCGATAAATTTATAAATGCATCCTAAACAAAATTTCTTAATTTGTCACTATCCACATACATTCTTTTTCTTGAAGTTGTTGATTTTTAAATTAAATATATAACATATTATTGTAAAAAAACACAGACACATGTTTACTGTTCCTTTGCACATAATCAAGATTTATGAGGTATTAAATTGAGTGTACTACTCAATAAGTTTTGTAGACAACTATCATAGAATCGGCAAAATAAAATCAAAAGGTTTAAGGAACAATAATATAAAACAGCCCTTTATTCCATTTGATTCAGAAAGAAAATGCATTGTGTATTGAAAGTAGACATAGAAAGAAATTAGAAAGATCAACAAGGATAGCGACAAAGACAAGTATCACTTGGCGTTCGAAAGAAAAAGCACAGTCCTATTGCCTTTGCTCCAAAGTAGGCTTTACAGCCACTCATACATTCAGCATCCTTACACCCTCCACCATGCAATGCCTTCTCACATAACATTTCACTTTCAACACTTCTCATCATCGTTTCCCCTGCATTCACCAAAATCCAGTCATCGTATGTCAATAAACTATCAACTTTGTAAATATTGAACCATGATGGTTTCGTTTGGATCGATACGATAAATTAATATAATTCGTCATACAAGTAGTTAAAATGAGAAAAATAAAAGCATTCTTGTGATGAAGAAACTCAAAGAAATAATAAAGCTAGGTAGGGGTACCATTGAAAATGAGTAAAACCATAAGAACAATGGCTGAGAGGGAGATAGACTTCATGTTTCTTATTGATTAATCTTTGTGAAATTTTAAATGATAGTATTCAGGAATTGGTGTTTTGGGTATATATAAGAAAAATATGGGTTTGGTTTTGTGTAATTTTCCCTCTTTGCATTAATTTCTATAATCCTTTTTAGAATATTTTGGTGTCATTTTCAAATTTTCATTTAAGAAAAATAATAGAATTGATTTGCTTCTTTTATTTTGGGTAAAGTGGTCAAATGGATGAGGAATAGACACTTCCTTCTTGGGATCCAAATCCAATTATTCCATTTATGTAATAATTGGTTGTTAACTTATTGGTTAAATTATACATTGTGGAATAAAAAACTATGGTCATTTTATTTAATTAGTATCCTAAATCTTGTCATTGCCAAGGATACATTTCTTTTACAATACAATCTGCTAATAATGGGTTGTTAGAACTAATTTCTCTCCTCAAGTTAATTTTGACTCACTTTGTGCATGATAGCAATGTCAGTCTCAAGGACCACAACTTAAGAAAAATATTAATGAATAATTTAGGTCTCGTTTGGTAATCATTTTATTTTTTTTTTAAATTAAGTCTATGGATACTACTTCCACCTCTAGATTTCTTCCTTTATTATCTACTTTTCACAAATAGTTTAAAAAACCAAGCCAAAATTTGAAAACTAAAAAAAATAATTTTCAAAAAGTTGATTTTGTTTTTTGAATTTGGCTAAGAATTCAATCAGTGTATTTAAGAAAGATGAAAATCATAGTAAGATATGTGAATGAAATAGGCTTAATTTTTAAAAACAAAAACAAAAAATCAAATGGTTCCCAAACGTGACCTTAATAATTGAGAAAAAAATCAATTTTACCCCTAAACGTTGCAAGTTATTGTATCAATCTACCAATTTCATCTCAAACTAATTAGAAAATTAGTGCAGCCAACTTTGAAAAATGTTGCAATCTTTAACTCTCAAATATCTTATTGTTTCAAAATGTGATTTAAAACCTTTTTTTCTATGCATTCAATAAATTATAAAAATATGTATGATATGAAATCAATAAAACATTTTAGTTTTTTCCTTTTTGTGAAATTTATAATTTTGAAAAAATTATTCAATGTTTAATTTGTCAATGAAATAAAGTTGAACTGAAACTTGACATTATCCAACTTAAGAGTACGTGCATATCCATCATTTATTAAATATCATTTTTAATATGTTTTTTCACACAAAAACCACCATCTTCAAAATGACCATCGTTGTTGTATCGTGGAACATTCACTATCTTGAAAACAAAATTTGACGTGACCTCGGTGCTAAATCACGAATATCAATTGCTCCCCAAGTTTTACACAACCTCCAAACTCAAACGTGAACTCGTTAAAGAAAAGAATGGAATCCTTGGAAACTATGCTCATAATAGTATAAAGAAAAGAATAAAGCAGTAGAAGGAAAAATCGACCTCTAACTCTCAAGAGATGTAAAAGACTAGGCAAAATTTAAGTCGGTCCAAAAATTATGTATTGAATTTAATAAAAACAATAAACTCTTAGACGAAGAGGTAGTAAAATTATGATCTTTTTATGTGCAAGCACAATTACCCAAACCCCCATCCATAATTTGGTACTCACTTTGTATTCCTTTATATTTATACTTCTTTGGCATTGTTAAAACTTTCAATGTGGAACAACTCCTTTCTCACTTCCTCTTGTTTTTGTTCTGGATCTTGACCCAAAGTGTAACAACCCATAATTAACACTCTAAGTTAGGGAATGTTACCAAAATTTAACCTGTAACTTACATTACTAACTCTTATACTTTAGAAAAATTTTAACAATATAACAAGGCTATCGTAACAAAATCAAATTTTACTTTGACATATGTTTCAAAGAAACACACTCCCAAAAACAATGAATAACATACTTCTTCTCAGCGAGACAACTAGAGTTACCAAAAATCTAACATTCCAATCAACTTAATAACTTAAAAAACGTTTCTGAATTCTAGCATGAAATTAGTTACCAATTCAAAATAAAGTCAATCTCAAACTAATGCTTATGTTAAATAAAATAACTATGTCTATTATAACCACCCATCCTATGTCTAAATCATTTAAATAACATAAATAAACACGACACTTAAGTTGCCAAAGTCCTTAACAAAATAAACTCGAGAATCCAGAAAACTAAAAAATGCGCCTAAAGGTTAGTCTTTCTCAAGTCTCCTCCTCGACATGACCAAGGTGGCAATACTTATAAGCACTTACCAAAACTACATTCTTTTTAAATTTTACACATTCATATTTTTCATCTCTGTAATCAAATTATTGTCGCTAATTTGGAGATTATCTTAAGTTACATTCGATTTTCATGTTTCAATTACTTTTATACATTAATTTGCATTAGTTATTTTATGCTTTAATTTCTTTATTCTACCTTTTTAATTCTTCGTCCTCTAGATCGATTACTCACATTAACATTGAAAAGTGTTATAAATGATCTTATCCTAATCATTCATGTGGAGCCATGTGAGCGAAAATGTTCTATACAAAGAGTTTTTATAAGACCGGACCACGAAATGAATAGTCTCACTATATAACACCGTTGATAGAAGATACTTATATTTCACATGGATGACCATAGGTGACTTGACCTGAATCCTAACTAAGTTGTGAACCATGCTTATAAAGCCAGCCCTTTGATCTGCATGGGCGAGATGTATTGCCGACTCAATATGCCTACCAATTGGGGATTTGTCTAATTTTGGGGCTGGGAGCGCAACTACATATGAAGGAATGCACTTCTCTATAGTTAGAGAAAGTGGAGAAATTGCTCCCTTAAGGGCTGATTCCAAAGCTTGAACAATGTGTCGCCATACCCTCTCCTGACTCGAGAAGGATTTGGTCATAGTTGGACTATGACTTATTGTTCGTTAGAGGGACCAGTGGTACTTAAGGAGTAATGTTAGTTTTTATGTCTTAAAACTCATGGTTTGTAAACAATAAAACTTATTTTGAAAATTCAATAAAGTTGTTATTGAATATATGAATTGCTTATTTCGTGTTAGAAATAAATTCAATAAATTTAAAGATCCATGACTATTACATGAATACTTGAACTTTATGTAGAGATAAAAGGTTCGAGTAAATAGTCAAAATGATCTATAGTATATGAATAAGGTTGGGTGCCTTATTCTGGTAACACTATTGGATGCGGCCCACTCTGTAGTTGTTACAAGAAGTTGTAAAGTATTACAGACAAAGTGATCCTGATTCGTACATGTAATGTCATGAGGAGTGAGGGCATTCTGTACAATGAGTTTGCACAAGATCAGACAACAAAATAAGTCACTCTTACTTTATAACGTTGTTTACTATTTAAGACTGACTATTTCCCAACGATGATCTAGGTAACTTAACTTTATTCCTGAGCTAACTATGAACTTCTGTTTATTCGGGATTATCCTTAGATTTGCATGAGTGAGGGTTGGCTCAACAACACCGGCTCAATAAGCCTCCAATTTCAGGGGTAAGACTGTGTAGATAGTTGGGGACATAGGGTGCAAGATTGAATTCACTTCTACCCACTTTTATTGATAGTAGAGAGGTTCTTCTCTTAAGTGATGATTCTTGGTCTTGAATAAGGGGCCCTGCTCACTCATTGGCCTGAGAGGGACTTGGTTTGAAGATCGGATCACAAACATATTGTTCATTAGAGGATTGGTGGAACTTACATAACAAGGAGTAATCTCGGGGGTAAAATAGCCATTTGATTCAGCTGTTATTACGAACAACCTGTGAACGATTAACTTACTAATCATGGTTAGATCAAGTTGACACAATATATATACAGTGAGGGGAATGCAATTCTGGGCTTTAGTGAAGTGACCCAGTAATTAACGAATGAGGGTTAATTCAGTGTAAAGAGTTTAACCAATTAATCTCGAATCATTGAAGCCCATGATTTGTAGGTCCACGAGGTCCCCCTACTAGCTCACAAATGGATTAGCCTTAGAGTAGCATGATAAGTTGATTTGAAACGTTCAAATTATAATTAAGGGAATCGGTTATTGTATGTGATATAATTACGCGTTTAATTTTAAAATTAAATAAAATTGAAGAATAAATTACTATTTATGATTTAAATATTAAATTCATGAGTATGATTTCATGATGGTGGAATTGGTATTAAATTAATTTGATATTAAATTGTTTAATTAATTATTAATGATTAATTTTATTATAAAAATTAATTTTGAATTAATTTTTGTAAAATTAAGTATAATTTCAATTTTAATTACTGAATTAAAAGGTAAAATTAAAATTAATTTGAATATAAGTTTCAAATTAAAAAAAAAGGGGAGGGGGGAGGAATTGGAAATGGAGAAGTTGGATTTTTCCACTTCCATTTCCAACTTGCTTACACATATTCCACTAAGATTTTTCAGTCAAATTCACAAGCATGAGGTGTGAATCATGGAAGAGTTGGTTTGCATGGTTATCATGCTTTATATACTTCAGAATCGAACCAAATTCGGGCATGCAAAAGGGTTGTTTCTTGCTGAAAATCTCTCTTGAAAAAGGGTTCTTCACAAGCTGCTAAAACTAGAAAACTTCCTCCAAATTTCCTTCAATTCAAGTTTAATTTGAGTCTCACAACTCAATCCAAGAAACTCAAAGGATAGTAGAGAAGGCCTTGTGGTGGTTCACTTACTGAATTTAATGACATAGCAGCTGAGGATCGTGATTAAAGTGTTTCTTCAATGGTATGTCATGAAACCCTCTTGTTAGTTTATAAGCATGCTTAATTCAAAGCCAAAATTAATAAATTAGAATACTTAATGATCAGTTTTTCTTCCATTGCATATTTTCTAACTCTTTCAATTGGTATCAGAGCATCATTTAAGCATTCAATTGGTTTAATTTTGGCTTGGTGGGCATTTTCTCATGAGATATGTGAAAATGGTGAACTAATATGGATTTCCGAGATTTTCCATTAAAATTCTATTTTATTCCTTTGTTAAATTTGTAATTGGCTCTTCATTGATGAGTTTATATGTATGCTTAAGAGTCTAAAATTTATTTAGGGTCATTAAAGTTGAAATTAAGATGTAATTGAACAATAAAGTGAAGAAGGTCGAGCTGCTGCAAATTCCAGTGGAGCTTCTGCCCAGGCAGCGTTGCAACGCTTCTCATGTTGCTACCCAGACGTTGAAAAATGCCCACAGCGTCATAGCACTAGGTGAGAGTGTTGTAACACTGCTCACCCCATCCCAACATGTGCGTTTCAGCCGAAACTGACGGTCCAACTGAACCAGTCCGACCGGTTTAGGTCAAGGAGGTTCAGTTCGACCAGTTTCAACCTGGTTCAGCCCTTTTTTGAAGCTTTGAAGGTTCGGTTCGAGTAGTTCGGGTTCGATTTGGGGCGGTTCAAGCGGTCCAAAAGCATTTCGGAGCCTTTTCTTGCTGAATTGTGTAATACTTAGGCCTTTGTTTGCTTGAAAATGCCAAAACTAAAATCATATCAATATGTGTTTAATTATTTATACATGTGATGTATGTTATAATTAAATAAATCTTGTATATGCATAAAGTATGCCATATAGATTTAAAACCCTACCATAGGAAGCATGTTACATGCATTAAAAGTATGTTATAAACAGTTATAATATATAGTATGCATGTTTAGCATTTCTTTTATTTAATATAAGTATTATATTAAATATTGAATGCCTTTGATGTATATTGTGGATGTTTAGCATGTCTAAAATTTTGTAAGTTGTTATAAAATTGGGTTAGACATTTAAAATTCATAACAAAGAATAGCTACATGCTCTCATAGATTAACCACTTGTTTTAATAGTTAAAGTAGGCTGTTATCTTATAAAACTAGTGTTACAAACTCAACCAATATATAATCATGTCTAAGGCTGAGGGTATTTAAGTTGACAATTTATGGAACACCTCCTACCTGGGGATTATGGTCGAATAATTGAGCGTTACTAACCGATTTTCTGAGAAATACATAAGTAGTGTAAGGTTTTAAAACGGGTTTATCACCTAGACATCGTAGGTTAAATCCAAATATAAATGTTATACTTGGATAAAAACCTAAACATAGGTTGTTTAAATTAGCCGGAACAAACATGAGTAAAAGATATACCCAAACAATTGTTAGGACACTTTAGTGGAAGTTTAATAACATATATAATATGTTATTAGTACATTACAGTTGGAATTTAGAATGCTTCAGTGAAAGATTAATAACATATCTGATATGTCATTTTTAGCTCTCGCATCCTTAAGAGTTCACAATCTCGATCCATGTCTTGCTTCGTGTCACTCTGGGAGTGACCTCCATTCGAAAAGTTAGTATATGAATTGAAATTATGGTAAATATGGGAAGTTATTCACAGTAAAATCAAAAGTGATATTTTGATTTTCATTCTCACATCCTAAGAGTTTCACACCGTGAGATTCATGTGACGTTTTATGTCACCCTGGGAGTGACCTCCATTCGGCAAGTGTTTGCATGAGTCAATATCAAGGTGAATGAGGGAAAACTGTTAAATGTAAAATCAAATATACGATATATTGATTTCAATTTTCACGTCCCTAGAAAATTCACACCGTGAGATTCATATGATGCTTCATGTCATCTTGAAAGTGACCTCCATTCGAAAAGTTTTTATATGGGTCAATCTCAAAGTGAATGGGAGAAGTAATTCAGAGTAAGTGGGTGAAGGATATGTGTCAATGTATCCTACGGTCTCTTCCGTTTGTTTGGACCGTGAGATTTCTATGTTGCGCCTTGCGCCTACTTGTCGTCTTTAAGTCGGCCTCACTAGTCGTTCTAACCACGACTATCACTGTAGAGGGTTGTAACATAGGATTCAGAAAAACTCAAACTCCAGAAGTCTGAAAACGAAGGGTTACACTTACAGAATTACTAAGGTGTTAGTAAGTTTTGACAAAAAACGATAGCTAAATAACTATCAGAATATGAGTTATTCTTGGGATAGTATTTAGTCAATAACGTCTTACTATAGTATCATTGCAAAATAATGAACTTTGGGTATATTATTACTTTGCTAAAACTTGATTGGCCTTAATAGTAATTCACTGATAAAATTTGTTTACTTGTTCAGAATGACAAGTTCTTTAGTACAACTATTGGCTTCTGATAAACTTACTGGGATAATTATGCTACGTGAAAATCAAACATAAATACTATACTGATGATAGATGACCTACGGTTCATTTTAACAGAGGAGTGTCCTCTCGTTCCTGGCTCAAATGCGAACCAAAATGTTCGGGTTGCATACGACATATGGATCAGGGCTAACAACAAAGCTCGTGCTTATATTCTTGTTAGCATATCTGATGTATTGGCCAAGAAACATGAGAGCATGTGTACTACTAGGAAGATTATGGAGTCTCTGCGTGGGATGTTTGGACAACCTCCTTCTCCTTGATGCCTGATGCTATCAAATACATTTACAACTATTGTATGAAAGAAGGGGGCTCTGTTAGAGAACATATCGTGGACATGATGGTCCATTTCCACGTGGCAAAAGTAAATAGTGATGTCATTGATGAGAAGGATCAAGTTGGTTTTATTCTAGAATCTCTTCCGAAGAGTTTCTTTCAGTTATGTACAAACGTGTTGATAAATAAAATAGAATATAACTTGACTACGCTTCTCAATTAGCTACAAGCTTACCAGACCATGATGAGAGCAAAAGGACTGGAATCAAAAGTAAATGTTACTACTGTTGAGAAAAAAGGATCGTCCTCTAAGAAGCCTGATATTTCTTTTTCTATTCCAGTAAAGAAGAACAAGGAGAAAGGAAAAAAGAAATCTATTGGTAGAAAAGGCAAGACAAATGCTGCAGATAATGGAAAATGTTTCAACTGCAGTGAAGAATGGCACTAGAAGAGAAACTACCCTCAATACCTTGCAGAGAATAGAGTAGAGAAAGCAAAACAAGGAAACTAGTTCCTGAAGATTGCTTGTTGTACTTCAGTTGTCCAGTGGGAGATGGTGTAGTTGCTGTGGAAAAGATATTCTTATTTTTGTTATTGTAAAGTTATTTTTTCTAAAGAACACAGTGTATATATACTTTTGTTAAAAATGAAAAGTTCAAATTAGCAAAAGTTATATTTGTTCTATTCTATAGCAACTTTTGTTAGAACCAACCTAGTTAAAGGCCATTTGCAAATATTTAGATATTTAAACGGCTTGAAAACAATGAAGGCAAACAGTTATTTAACCTATAAGTTCATAACACTTGAAAGGTTCAAAGTGTAACTTGTTAGGTAAAAAAAAAAAATTCGAGAATACTTCGATAAGAACAACGTAAAGAATATAGAAAGTTTGAGATTTCTAGGACTATTCTGATAGAACATGAAATCCAGTGAAAAACTTTCTATACCTAGTCGCCTTAATTGTTTATGAACATCATTTCAATTTTAAGGTATTTTTGAAAATCCATATGAGACATGGAGAACTCATAAAAGCTATTTATGATATGTAAAAGTTGTTCACATAGTTTAGAAATCTAAAAAGATCAATATAAGTGTTAATATTGAACCCTTTAAGTATTGCAATTTTGTTCAAAAGGCATGTCTATCTATAGACATACCAAAAGAAGAATAAGTTTTCCGTGTAAACGAAAATTAAGTGTTTTTGTTGACAAATACCAAATTTTCTAGAAAAATATATGAGATCACCATGTATTATTTGTTTCCATAAAAGCTTGCATAGATCAATAAAGAGTTATTGATTAAAACTAACATTGTAAACAAAAGGTTATTCAGACAGGCCAGATACATCTTACTCAAAGAGTTAAGGGTACCTTGATGTAGTGGGAGGAAAATATGATAGCGTAGCCATAAATGGAGTTTAGTGGAAACTCAAGTCATCACGTCACAGTGATAACATTGAAAAACAAAGAGTTGTTAAAATAAGATGCATTCCCTATTGGATCAACACCATCACGTAGTGGAAGAAATCCAGATCCATAAGCATTCTAATTGATTAATTTTGGCATGAAAGAAACATGCTGAAACAAAGTATAATGGGTTTCAAGAACATACCATGGCCGAACTGTAGAAATCTCTATTTCCAACAGCAAAATCCTCCAAATTCTTGTGTAAACCACCATAAGATCTTCCCTACTATCCTCTTGGTACTCTAGATTGAGTTGTGGGAATGAAAATAAGTTGGAATCAAAGGGAATATGGAGACAGATCATTGAACCAACCCATTGAAGAACACCTTCTTCATCAGAATTTTTCAGCAAAAATTCAATCGGTTCATCATTAAATTCTTCACTCCAATCTCTTCAATATATTGCAGACTATCCTGCAAAGAGATGTGCTGCATGGAATGCAACTCATGCTTGGAGTAAATCAATGAAGAGGTGGTGGGTTCCTAGTGAGCAGGATGGAGATGAACTTGAAAAACCCATTTTTCAAGTTTGTGTAATTTTTCAATTTCCAAAAATCTAAAATTGATTTTAAAATCATATTTTATTTCTAAAATCAAAATTGATTAATTTTACAAATTAATTTCATAAATTAATTTTCTAATAAAATTAATAAATAATTATTTAAACAATTTAATTAATTCTAATTAATTTAATATCCAATATTAAATTAATTTTTACACAAATTCATATTCATATATTTAAATTAAATTTAAATATATTATCTCCAACTCCGTTTGATTCTAATTTGAACGTTTCAAATTAACTTATCACGCTACTCTAGAACTAATCCATTTCTGAGCTAGTAGGTGGACCTCATGGACCTACAGATCATAGGCTCCAACGATCCGAGATTAATCGACTAAACTCATTAGACTGATCTAACCCCCATTCGTTAACTAATGGATCACTCCACTAAAGTTCATAGTTGAACTCCCCTCACTATAGATATATTATGTTCACTCGATACCACCATGATTAGTAAGTTAACCCTTCACAAGTTGTTCGTAATAACGGCTGGGCCAAAGCTTTGTTTTACCCCTAAAATTACCTATTGTTCCTGAAGTCCCCAATAATTTCTTAATGAACAATTTTTTTGTGATCCAATCACAAAACCGAGTCTCTCTCATGCCAAATGAGAGCGCGGGATCCCTTGTTCATGCCCCAGAATCAACACTTAAGGGAACAACCTCTCTACAATCCCTAAAGTGAGTAAGAGTGAATTCCCTCTTGCACCCTATGTCCCCAGCTATCTATCCAGTCTTACCCCTGAAATGACAGTCTTATTTTAGTCAGCATTGTTGATCTGACCCTCACCTATGCAAATCTAAGGGCAATCCCGAATAAACTAGAGTTCATAGTTAGTTCAGGATTAAGGTCAAGTTACCTAGGTCATTGCTTTGAAATAGTTAGTCTTAAACAGTTAACAGTGTTATAAAGTAAGAGTGACTCATTTCGTGATCTGATCTTGAACAAACCCTTTTGCACAAGGACACCCCCACTCCTCATGTCTAATATGAGTGAATTAGGATCACTTCGTTTGTAGCACTTTACAACTCCTTGTAACAACTACAGAGCAGGCCGCATCCAATATTGTTACCAGAATAAGGTACCCAACCTTATCCATTATCCATATATTATAGATCATTTTGACTATTTACTCAAACCTGATTCACCTTTATATCTCCACGTAAAGTTCAAGTACTCATCAAACAGTCAAGGGACTTTTAGGTTTATTGGATTTCTATTCAAGCAATAGATTTATTTAATAACACATTTACTGAATTATCAGAATAAGTTCCATTGTTTACATACCACGGGTTTTATGAGTTGAAACCCAACATTCCTTACATAGTTTAATAAGAACTCCATACTATACTAACGTGTTTACAACGATTTTCTCAGCTATGGTGTTTGAGAATCTCCTAGTAAGACTAGGCCTACGAGGTATATAACCTAGGGTAAGTGGGAGAAAAATCTATGGGTATGCGATGCCCTAGTTTATTGTATTTCTCTATAAAACTCAAAAACTGAACATTATGTGTTACCACTAGAGTTTTAGTCCAATTGGGAGTTTGTTAGGTTACATGTCCTAAAAATCGTAGTTTGTAAACAATAAAATTTATTCTGAAAATTCAATAAAGTTGTTATTGAATATATGAATTGCTTATTTCGTTTTATACTTAAAAATGGATCAAGTTCAAGTAAATAGCCAAAACGGTCTTTAGTATATGAATAAGGTTGGGTACCTTATTCTGATAACACTATCATATGTGGCCCGCTTTGTAGATAATACAAACGATGTGATCCTGAATTGTTCATGTGTAGACATGAGAAGTGGGGGCGTCCTTTACAATGAGTTTGTATAAGATCGGACTAAGAAATAGATCACTCTTACTTTATAAACACTGTTTACTGTTGAAGACTGACTCTTTCAAATAGATGACCTAGGTAACTCAACTTTAATTCTGAGCTAACTATGAACTCCTATTTATTCGAGATTATCCTTAGATATGCATAGATGAGAGTTGGTTCAATAGCGCTAGTTCAATAAGCCTCTCATTTCAAGGGTAAGACCGGTAGACAGCTGGAGACATATGGTGCAAGATGGAATTCACACCTACCCGATTTAGGGATAGTAGAAAGGTTATTCTCTTAAGTACATAATCCAAGTCTGGAAGAAGGGGTCCCACCCTCTCATTGGTTCGAGAGGGATTCGGTTTAGTGATATAATTTTGGGGGTAAAACAACATTTGACCTAGCCGTTATTACGAACAACCTGTGAAGGGTCGACTTCCGAATTATTGTTAAATCAAGTGGACAGAAATATATCTACAGTGAGGAGAGAGCAACTATCGAGCTATAGTGTTGTGACTCGGTAATTAACGAATATTGATTAATTCTATCTAAAGAGTTTAGCCAATTAATCTCAAATCATTGGAGCTCATGATCTATAGGTCCATAAAGTCCCTCTACTAGCTCATAAAACATTAACACCTTGGATGAGTGAACTGAGTGATTTTGAAATGTTCAAAATTGAATTTAAGATTTTCAATTTGAAATGTTCAAATTGAATTTCAGATTTTCAATTTTAAATGTTCAAATTGAATTTAGGGTTTTCAAATTGAAGTGTTCAAATTTCTAATTAGGGTTTGAATAATTATATTTGATACCATAAACATTTAATTTAGTCAAAATTAAACGAAATTGAAGAGTTTAAAATATTTAAATATTGATTTAAATATTGATTACATGAATAGGATTCATGTTTGAAATTAGGTTTTTGATTAATTTAATATTATATATAAAATTATTATTTATTGAATTAAATGTGTTTAATTAATTAAAATCAAATTAATTTTCAATTTTCAATTCAATTTTAGAAAAATGAATTATGAAATTGATTAATTTTGAATTAAATCAAAAGAAATTGAAAATTAATATTTTGGATAGTGGAAAAATACACATTTTTTTTTTGTTGGGTGGATTGAACACAATCCAACACCTAGTCCACCTCCATGTTGCTTCTTGAATTGTCAAGAGGTTGATCAATTTGGGATTGCATGTATTGGATATATAAAAACATCTAATTTCTGAGATTGAAAAAAAAAAAAAAAAAAAAAAAGAGACTACTGGAATTTTGACTTTCAGCAGAAACTCTCTCAATTTCTCAAATTCTCTCATATTCCATACTCAATTCCCTTGATTTCTGAGTTCCACCACTCAAATCCAAGGTTGAGAATAGAGAGAAGACACTCTTGGTGGATTTGGAGGATTCATGAAAGGAATAAGTTCTGAAACCCTCTTCTTTGGTAAGTTGTTACTTTGGTAAGCTTTTAGAACTCAAATTAAGTGTAATTAGAGTGCTTGTTTATTCTGATTACTTTCGTTGCATGCCTGTATGCTCCATCAACTACCAGGGATCTTATGGATGAGTGCTTGACTATTGGTGAGAAAACTTCTGTAGAATTGATTCCCTCTCTTTGTGTGAAGCCTTTGGTAGGAAGTCTAGCTTTGTACCTTGGTTTCTGAATTCCTGAGATTCCTTCCTTGATTTTATAAATCCATTTGCAAGCTGTTTAAAGCAACACTGATATGTCTACTTCAGCATATCTTGATGGTGGATTGATTACCTTTCTTGGTCTGTCTCTGGTCAGTTCATAGTTTCTTAGATCATCGGCTTCATGGGATGTTTCACCTTTTTCCTCATTAGTTTGATTTTAAGGATTATTATCCTCATTTAGTAACTTTTCACTTTCATTGAATACCAGATCTCTTCTTGTGACACACTTTTTCTCCACCTCAACTGCAGGGGTGGTTTAGGAGCTGAGGAATAGTGAGATTCCTTTAACGTGAACATCTCATCTTCTTTGAATACCAGATCTCTGCTTGTGACACACTTTTTTTCCGTAGGATGTCATAACCAAAATCCCTTTACACCTTCTATAAATCCTAAGAACATGCACTTGATAGATCTTGGTTTTAACTTGCCTTGATTTTGATGTACATAGATTGTGCATCCAAATACTCTTAGTTTATCAAGGTTGGGAGGATGTTTTGTCCATCTTTGCTCAAGAGTCGCATAGTTTATTGAGATATGTGGGTATCTGTTGAGTGTAAACACAGTATATGATGCTGCTTCAGCCCAAAATCTCTTAGAAACAAGAGAATTTGATAGCAAACATCTCACAAGATACATGATTGTTTTGTTTTGTCTCTCTGCTACCCATTCTGCTAGGGTGTATACCTGACAATCTTGTGTCTTGAAATACCATGTTTCCTACAAAGAGCATTAAACTCTTCTCCACAAAACTCAAGACCATTATCAGTCCTTAGATATTTAATATGTTTGTTGGATTGTGTCACAACAAGAATTTTCCAATCCTTAAATTTATCTAGGACTTGATCTTTTGTTTTAAGAAAATATATCCAATACTTCCTAGTGTAATCATCTATGAAAGTAAGAAAATACCTTGCACCACTGAGTGATGGAGTTGAAATTGGTCCCCATAAGTCTGAATGAATATATTCTATGATCTCCTTTGTCGTGTGTTGTGCCTTTTTAAAGTCGTGTCTTGTGGATTTACCTATTACACAATGTTCACAAAAATTAAGGCTTTCACTTAGATCCTTTGGTAGGGTGCCATGTTTTGACAGAACCTTTAGGCCTTTACTGTTGATATGACTTAGTCTTTTGTGCCAAAGGTTCCCATCCAATAGATCCTTAGTAGAAATGACAAGAGTAACCTAGATCATTTCAACATCTTTTATGACATTCAACCCATTGATTTTAATACCTGTCAGCATATACTTGGAATCTTTCCAAACTTCAAAGGCCCTGCTCTTTTGTACTCACATCCTATTGAATCTAACATTCCCAGTGATATAAGGTTCCTTTTAAGACTAGGTACATGTCTGATATTTCTAAAAAATTTTACAGAACCATCCCACATTTTCAGAGAAATAGACCCTATTCCAACTACTTTACAGTGTGTGATTATTCCCCAAGTAGACTAAACGTCTAGCCCACTCTCCATAGATGTTGAACCATTCTTTATGAAGTGTCGTGTGAAATGAATAGCCTGAATTTAGAACCCAGTCTTGTCTGTCTAAGATTGTATCCTGTTCGGAGTGTTCATCCGAGGTTGCAAGAGCAACAGAAAATATCATAGAGTTTGAATCTCCACTTGGAGGTTCAATCCCTTTATTCTTCTTATTTTTCTGGCTCTATTTTCTTTTCCAAGTGTAGCATTCTTTCTTAAGATGACCTTCTTTATTAAAAATGTCAACTTTTTCAGCTTTGGTTTGTCTTCATTCTGGTTCTTGAAGTCTTTACCATTGCCCTTGCCTTTCCCTTTTGCAAAGAGCCATTCAAAATTGGATGAATCCTTCCTTTGAGACAGAAGTTTCAATTCTCTAGGTCGTATGGCAGAAATAATCACATCAGTGGTTAGTGAATCTCTTCTATACTTTAAGGCCATTTTTACATCTCTATAGGCTTCCAAAAGAGACTTTAAGGGTATGAAGGCTTCATTTTCTTCTCCAATCTTATCACCTAAATTCTTGAACTCATTCAACAGCTTTCTAAAATCATATAGATTATCAGTAAGAGACTTGTTGGGATCCAACTTATACGTAAAGAATCTTTCCCTTAAATAAGTCTTATTTGGCAGATCCTTGGTTAAGTACAGGGTATCCAATTTCATCCAAACCTTATAGGCTGAATCATGGTCAATAACTTATCTCAAAACGTTGTCACTTAGATTCAAGATGATGGTGCCATATGGAACTTCCTCCATGTTCTGCATTTCTTCTACTGATGGAGGTGGAGTAAGTTTCGTTGGATCTTAAACGGCTTTTAGTGCCTTCTGTTGGCCCAACACAACTTTGATCTTGGCTTTCAATAGGAGAAAGTCATTCTTCCCATCAAACTTCTCAATATCATATCTAGCGACTGCCATGTATTGTATCTCTGATACCAAATTGTTAAGATGTTTTTGTGAATTTTTTCTACCTTGACAGTTGCTATAAAGATAGGAGGCCACGAGCTTCAGTTCATGCAACAAAATAGGGAAAACCAATTTCGATCAGACACACAGAGGAAGAACAAAGACATCGAGCACAAAGAGAAGAGTTCTGATGGTGAAGATGAAGAAGAAGAAGAAAGTGTGAAGATTGATTTATAATGGTTAAGTCGATTGTGACCTACGTCCACTGTGAAGGCAGTAAGAAGGTCTTTTATTAAGGAAGAAAAAAATTAGCTAAGTAAATAAACCCTCTAACTCTCAGTGATTTTGTCTCCCAGCATTAATACAACCTACGTCCATGAGCATTAATACAACTGATATTTAAAGGTGAGTTTGTACACATGAGTTAGTTAGAGAAGCTAAAATTTCTTATATAGTTCACAATAGCTTTTCATCTGTATAGGACTGCACATCATAAGGCTACGTCTTGGTCGTGCTCATGAATTAGTACTTAAACATGTCCTCCGATATGTATGTCAACCACTTAGTATTTTCGTAATAAATGTAATCCTAGATTTTCATGGAAGGAATGAATTGTAATAAAAAAATAATTAAATGATCACTAAACAATAAAATATTATGTACGAGACATTATGACATATTCCCAATAACAAATGTTTGCATTTTTTTCAACCCTTTTTTAATCAACAAGAGAGAGCTTTTCATATTCGATTGAAATTTTAACACCAAGATGCCAGTTTGGATTTTTGTGGGTAGTATTGATTTAAATTTTTATACTTTTAGTTGATGATATAATGTCCTAATTAGTTAATTATGTTAATTTTATATAAACGACAGTTAAAAAAAAGAAAAAGAAAAGAAAAAAACCACATATATATATATATAAAGAACAATTTATATATAATAATAGAATATTAAAACTCTAATTTTCTAATAATACATGGTTCTTCACTACTTTTAAATGGTGTAGTCATCCCTATATATTTTTCATGTTGAACCAAAACTACATTGTTTTTAAATTATACACATTCATATTTTTCATCTCTCTAACCAAATTATTATCGCTAATTTTGAGATTATCTTAAGTTACATTAAATTTTCATGTTTCAATTACTTTTAGACATTAATTGTATCAATTATTGTATGCTTTAATTTCTTTATTATACATTTTTAATTCTTCGTCCTCTAGATCGATTATTCACCTTAACATTGAAAAACATTTATTTAATAAGATAGATAATAAAGTTGTAATGTTGTGATTTCCTATTGTAGAGCACAATAGTAATAAACAAAATCAATCGTATCATAAATTTATAAATGCATCCTAAACAAAATTCCTTAATTTGTCACTATCCACATACATTCTTTTTCTTGAAGTTGTTGATTTGTAGATTAAATATATAACATGTTATTGTGAAAAAAACACACACATGTTTACTGTTCCTTTGCACATAATAAAGATTTATGAGGTATTAAATTGAGTGTACTACTCAATAAGTTTTGCAGACAACTATCATAGAATCGGCAAAAGAAAATCAAAAGGTTTAAAGAATAAAACAAACCCTTTATTCCATTTGATTCAGAAAGAAAATGTATTGTGTGTTGAAAGTAGACATAGAAAGAAATGAGAAAGATCAACAAGGAAAGCGACAAAGACAAGTATCACTTGGCGTTCGAAAGAAAAAGCACAATCCTATTGCCTTTGCTCCAAATTGGGCTTTACAATCACTCATACACTCAGAATCCTTACACCCTCCACCATGCAATGCCTTCTCACATAAAATTTCACTTTCAACACTTCTCATCATCGTTTCCCCTACATTCACCAAAATCCATTCACCGTATGTCAATAAACTATAAATTTTGTAAATATTGAACTTTGATGGTTTCGTTTAGGTTGATATAGTAAATTTGTATAATTCATCATACAAGTAGTTAAAATGACAAAAATAAAAGTATTCATTTGATGAAAAAACTCAAAGAAATAATAAAGCTAGGTAGGGGTACCATTGAAAATGATTAAAACCATAAGAACAATGGCTGAGAGGGAGATAGACTTTATGTTTCTTATTGATTAATCTTTGTGAAATTTTAAATGATAGTATTCAAGAATTTGTGTTTTGGGTATATATAAGAAAAACATGGGTTTGGTTTTGTGTAATTTTTCCTCTTTGCATTAATTTCTCTAATCCTTTTTTGAATATTTTGGTGTCAATTTCAAATTTTCATTTAAGAAAAATAATAGAATTGATTTGCTTCTTTTATTTTGGGTAATTGGTTATTCCATTTATGTAATAATTGGTTGTTAACTTATTGGTTAAATTATACATTGAGGAATAGCAAAACTATGGTCATTTTATTTAATTAGTATCCTAAATCTAGTTATTGCCAAGGATACATTTCTTGTAAATACCCCCCCCCCCCCCAAAAAAAAAAAAAAAAAAAAAAAAACAAAAGTGCACATACACTTATTGCCATTATATAGTATTTTCCAAATAGTCTTTCAATTGCTCTTTTGTTATGTTCTCTCCACTATCCACCAACGATTTGATCCTAATCGAAAAAATGACTTCTTGCAAGCAGAGAAAAATAGGTAAACAACATATAATAAGAATTCAATTACTTCACACAAAGAATTTATGAAATTCAAGCTAGGAAGTTATGGAAAGACAACATGAGAATTTATGATTTCAAGTCTTCATGGAAATTTGCAAAGAAGGCCAAGATATCATGTTATGTTATAAACAACCACACAGAAGCTTGAATCATATAATAAAAATCCAAAATATACCAAAACATAAGCATAAGCATACGAAAGAGGAAAGGAGAAAATTAGCATCTCCAACTAAAAAGTTTTACATTATCTATATAACTAAAAAGTAAAAAGCCCCCTAAAGCAACACCAAAACTTCAAGCAACTAAAAATCACACCAAACAGATACAAGACTTCAATCAAATGAAACCACCAAAAACATCTCCAACTAAAAGATGCTATCCAGGGTCAATCCTAATTATCCAAACAAGATTACAAGGACGAATTAGATTCAAATTGACGAAGAAGCACAATAAATGGTTAAACAATAGATAACAAAAGATTTGACGATGATAATGAAGAATTAACCTAACCCACAATGCATGAATAACCCACAAACTACCATAGTGCAACCGGATTCATTGAGACAAATAATGCATAAATATAAACTACCAAAGGATGCCTAAGAAGTTCCACTACCATAAACCACTCAACGGAAGTCATAAACAACTAAGCTATGACTACCATAACTACAGAATTGTCATATCATTCCAACACTGATTCTAAACCAAAGTTTAGAACAAATAGACTTTTAAGATAAGCATCCTATAAATATTACCTTGTACTTGTTATTAATGTTGTTATGAAGTCTTTTTTGTGTTGGGTGCACCTTCTCCACTTGTTAACCTTCTTAAAACATATCTAATGCAATCTTCCTATCTTCCTTCCAAATCCCCAAGAATCAAAATGTAGCCTTACACGTCAAACTTGAACCTAACAAAATGAAAAACTTCACTCAAAATCATTTCATTATTGTTCAAATGAGTTAGCTCAAAAATTCTATTTCAACTAGTTTCCAAAAGAACCTTACTCTGAAATAGTTTAATTCTTATCTCAATTTAACATATGCGAACGAAGAATCAATAATGCTAAAAAGAAAGTCTAAGAATTTAAAGTGGTTCACTTATAAAAGTTAAAGAACTTAATTCAAACCTTAATTATTTTGAAATTTTAGTTGACAACTCCTAAATTGAGTTTTTAAATTGGGATAACAACCTAAACCATTCTTACATCCAAATAAGCATGTATGAAGGAACAAGTTTCATACACCTACTAATAAACAACTATCTATAAAACTTACTTAAAGCAGGTCCAACTTAACAACTCCTCTGAGCTTAAATTGGACACTATTTGAAATTAGAAGATCCCAGTTAAGTTCAACACATATGCAGCAACCCTTAAAAGCTGCATCAAAATGTTGGAAGCTTTGTTGCAGAAAAGAGTTCGAAAAAAAATAATAATCACATTCACATGAAATTAAACAATTTTAATAGAATATCGCCACTGTCAAGTGCAGAATGACTATAGTACCTTTTCGCATGTTTGTTTTGTCACACCCCTTCCAGATTACCCTTTTATTATGGAAGATGATATGACCATGGTAGTTATTAGCCCTACTACCAGCACTCACCACCCAAGCTTTCTAATCTAAATACCAACCTGTTTGAAACATTAGTAATATACGCAAACAACAAACATCCCTTAAGTTTCTACAAAGATTCTATAAATACATGCATACAGCCAAGACATTACATTTATAGAAACATATTCACAAGTGGCCCAAACATTCCTATAGAAGCCCTAGTCCCTATCAAAACATGTGTACATAAACTAATCATCATCCTAAGTCTTTTAATAAGCCGAGTCTTTCGGTGGCAAGCAGCAGTAGGATTAACCTTGAGGAAACTGACCGCTACCTAAAAAGGGAAAACACAGAAATTCTGTGACCTAAAACCCCAGTGAGTGATTATAGAATCGTAAAGCAACAAGCATAGCGTCACTATAAAAATGTAAATATACCAATGATTAAACTCAAGCAATTGTCTCTAGATGTAGCTTTAAACCATTCTCAGACATCATTAAACATTATTATTCTCTAGTTGAGAACGAGCCTAAACGCTCTAATCCCAAACATTTATTACCGGCCAAGAGACCCATACTTCAGTCTCTCATTCATAACTGCCTACGTGCACGTGGCCATACTAAGTACCATCATATTTTAGGTACTTCTGCTCAGATACCTTCACAAATTTGTCCTTCAGTATCGAGCTACTATGATATCTTCTCATATGACCTTCGGTATCAAATTGGTCAGATACCTTCTCAAATGTCCTTCGGTATCATATTGGCCAGGTACCTTCTCAAATGTCCTTTGGTACCAAATTGGTTAGATACCTTCTCATGAGCGAGATCCCCATGGTTAGATACCAAATTGGTTAACACAGACAATCTTACTAGCGAGATCCCCATAAGTGAGATCCTTATGAGCGAGATCCCCCTCATGAGCGAGATCCCCTTCATGAGCGAGATCCTCCTCATGGGCGAGATCAATGAGATCTTCTAGAGCGAGATCAAGCTTTTCCTGTCAAATTTTCATCTTAGTGATACTCACCTTACCAGCGATACTCAGCCCCATTCCTAGCGAGATTTCCCCCTAGAGCGAGATCCTCCTTACAAAATCTACGAGATTTCCTTTATCAGCGGGATCCTCATGCCCACATCTCACTATAATTCTCCATGATGAACTGCTTGCTTGTTCTTCACAAGCAGCTGTCTGCTTATGCACCAATTCCCTGTTATAACTTCAAAAATTCATAACTCAAAATCCAGAGCTCTTTTCAAGAAACTTTCTTCTACAAACTTGTTTAGAATTGAGTAACTTCCTTACCTTAAAATTTCAGCCCAGAATTTCTTATAGTTTGGCTTGGAACTTCCAATCTTCACCTCGGCCCTGCTTAAATCCAAGATTCTGCATTCTCTTTATTTTCTTCTCATCCTGAAATCTTCCTCCGGCAAGACAATCTCGCAACCTAGATTCTCTCAGTTCTCGACTGGCACCGAATTCACTAAATTTTTTCATGTCAACTGCCGAAACCAAGCTTTTGAAGGAGTAGAGACTGCCCACATAACATAACACCCATGTGTGGTACCAGACTGCCCACATAACATAACATAACATAACCAGACTGCCCACATAACATAACATTATCGGTCACAACATCTGGAGTCTCCGTTGCGTCCTGGTGTGTCATGGCATACACTCACTTCTACTGCTGGGGTCGACCTACAACATTCTTCTGCTTGGCACCACTTGACCCTTCGCTCCGATTTCTAATACTCTTTGGTTGGTTAACCATCTGGGACGTCGGCTATTGTGCTGTTGAGACGTCCCTATTCATCTGGGGACAGTCCCTCTTGAAATGCCCTATTTGTCCACATTGGAAACATGCACCTCTGCCACTATAGCATGCCCCAAAATGCCTCTTGCCATAACTAGGGCACGTTGGTCTCTTGTCTGTGCTGGCTACCGACTCACCAGCTCATGGCATCTCTGGTCGGCTAACTGCATTGGCAAAGGGTCTCGTTTTCCTTTTCTTGGATCCCTACCAACTACTTCCCTTGAAATGGCTCCCACTAGTCTGGGTTGCAACTGGAGATCGGAATCCCCTATCTCTAGGCCCTACTATGGCCTCACTGCCTCTTGGCAACTGCTCATCATCTGCCAAACTCCACTCGACTCGTGTTGTTGTTTCTACTAATTGGATAAAATCTAGCGAATTAGCCGTAGATGTCACCGGAGTTCTAATTTCCTTCCGCAAACTTTATTCAAATTTCCTGCATCTATCTCTTTCCTCAACAATAATTGGCAGAGAATACTGTGATAACTGTGTAAATTTCTGCTCATATTCCACCACTGACATCGTTCCCTGTGTTAATCT